>NW_025109084.1:1313827-1327908 GCF_011392965.1 Frieseomelitta varia | reverse complement strand
TATAAATAAATAATATAAATAATTATATAATTATATAAATAAATAATATAAATAATTATATAATTATATAAATAAATAATATAAATAATTATATAATTATATAAATAAATAATATAAATAATTATATAATTATATAAATAAATAATATAAATAATTATATAATTATATAAATAAATAATATAAATAATTATATAATTATATAAATAAATAATAATTTATAATTTATAATTTATATAATTAAAATATATTCGAAACTTAGATGTACCATTGTACTTAGGTGTACCATTGGAAGAACTTTCAACGAGTTCGAATCTATGGGATGGGATGTACATTTACAAGTTCACAGACTCGAGTTTACACCGAGTCTACGTCGAGACTGTCGTTTTTTTTTTCCAGTATTAAATGAAAAATTCGTAACTTGAATTCAAGCGTACTTGCAAGTGCCATTGAAGAAACTTTCGATGAATTTGAATCTAACGACTGAATGTTACTTGTGAGCTACTCGATCCCATCTCTTCGAAAGACGTGTACACGCAGAACATGCGTGTATGTACGTTTGATGCAGAAGAGAGAAGAGAGAAAGAGAAAGAGAGAAAGAGAGAGAAATCTGACTAATCGGAGGCTAACGGCCTATACTGAAGCAAATGGAAAAACGACCGGTACCGGTTGTACCCCCGAAACGAAACGCGACAGTGATGTACAAGCCGGAAAATGAAAAGAAGCGCGCCGTAGTGCGGCACAGTTTAAACTCGTTTTAGACACGTTCCGCACGTGTCCTCTGCGCGCCGCGTGGAATGTAGATGCGCTTTTACGAAATTTCGTTATTTATAGTCCGCGGCTGCGTGGTTGGCCATCAACTCTTTTCTCTCGCCGGTTCACAATGCAGCCTGCTGCGCTCTCCGAGTAATAACGCTGTACTTGCTCGAGTTTATAGGCATGATTTATTTTCAACACATTGCGCCGTCTTTTTTTTGAGCTGTCCCTCCGAAGAGTAATGGGAATTACTTCTTCGTACGCCGTTTGTCAATGTTGTCGATATTCGCTAGATTTATCCCAAATTAACAACTCGGCTGCATTAAATTGACAATATGCCAGGATTGACAATTTTTTTTCTTTTTTTTTTTTAACGAAAATTTCTCTTCTATAATCTATAATCCTCTCAGAATTTATCCGGAAATAATTTTTATTCGAAACGAAGCACTTTCGTCCTTCTAATTAATTAATCCAAAATATTGTATAACCTGACGATATTGAAGAAATGACAATATTTTTTTTTAACTAAAAAAGATCTTTCTATCGATCTTCAATCTATAGTCTTCACCGAAGCAATCGAAAATAATTTCAACCCAAAATGAAGAAACTTTCGTCTATCTAATTAATTTACCAAGAAACAATCTGACAATATCGAAGGATTGACAATTTTTTTCTTCTCAATTTATAATCGTCTCAGGATCTATTGAAAAATTTTTATCCAAAACGAAGAACATTCGTCTTTCTAATTTACCAAGAAATTATATAATCTGACGATATTGAAAAACTGATAGTTTTATTTTTGAAGAACGAAAACTTCTTCAATCTATAGTCTTCTCAGAATCTATCGAAAACAATTTTTACCCGAAACGAAGAACTTTCGTCTTTCTAATTAATTTACCAAAAAATTATATATTCTGACAATATTGAAAAACTGATAATTTTTTTTTTAAACGAAAACTTCCTCAATCTATAGTCTTCTCAGAATCTATCGAAAACAATTTTTACCCAAAGCGAAGAACTTTCGTCTTTCTAATTAATTTACCAAAAAATTATATATTCTGACAATATTGAAAAACTGACAATTTTCTTTTTAAACGAAAACTTCCTCAATCAATTTCCGAAAACAATTTTCTTACGAACAATTTTCAAACGAACAACTTTCTAATTAATTTTCCAAGAAACTAACCAATTGGAAATTAAAAAAAAAAAAAATATATATAAATAGTAATAATAATAACAAGAAAATGGAGAGACGATTTTAGTCACAGGCTCCCTCTTGAACACCTTCGGAATCTGAATAACGTAACAGAGGGGCGTTTCACAACAGTGGAGTTTGAAATGATACAGAGTATGAAACGTGCAGACGTGACTAACGTGTTGTTTCATTAACGTCGAAGAGGGAAGAGGGGGGGGGGAGAGGTTCCCTTTCTTTCTCTCACGCTGCTGTTTGATATAGTAATTCCTCGCTGATGCCACGAGGACGTGGGAGTCGCGGTTGGGAGAACGGGGCGTCGTCCTCGTGCAACGTGCACCAGGCTACCTAGACTACTACCCTATTCTACTCGTCGGCCAGTCATGGGTCAGTGAATCTCGATTCCTAGTCACGAATCTGAATACCGATGGGCGTGAACGCTCCTTTAAGGAGCGACTTGTGTTTATGCTACACGGCGTAAAGGAAGTACCGTCGTTTAAATCGTATCCACACCGAGCAGAAAATCCTGCCGAGGCGCAACAAGTTTTTCTCCCGACGATGCACAAAACGCCTTCGATTCCCTCCTTTTCATGCCTCTAATGGGGATCTCGCTCGTTCTCAATGAGCGATGAAGAATCTCCTCGGCAGTGGTTATTTTTTTTTGTTTTGTTTTTTCATATACGGGGTAGGTGGTGTTTGTTACGATAGATGATAACGACAAAAGGAAATTGGAAAAAGTTTTATTTAGAATCTTTAATCCTTTGCACTCCTTTGTCGAGTGTGACTCGACATTTTTAAATTGCCCAAAAACGATTAAATAATAATTGAAAAATAAAATAATTTGAAGTGCAAAGGGTTAACCTCTTGCGCTGGAATGACGTGCCACGCACGTCGAGAATTTCTTGTTCCAAAATTGCAATAGCTTCTCAGTTTCAGGTATATTTCAGTAAAACAAAATTGGCAAAACAAATAATAAATTTATCACTTCTCAATAATTTCTATCCAGTGGTATCATATCGACGAGTTGAAAACGAAAGCGACGAGTTATTGTGTACGGTTTGGTCACTCGTTATGGTTCGCAATCAGTTGCCAGCGCAACGTGTTTAAGGAACTGTCACAGGAAATTATTACAGAGAATGGTAAAATTTTCGAGGACTGAAATTCACCGAATAAACATTGGTAATTGAAAGTTCTAAGTAATAAATAAATCAAATCCGCGTAAATGTTCGACATGAATATCAACGCGAAGAGTACGAAATTTCTCAATAGAGGATATTGTAAATTACAAAAATCGTTTATCGCCAACCACGAAGTCGTTGGAAGAATTTTACAACCCGACTCTTCGTATTCTCAAACTTTGATCGTTCCCGTTATCTGGTTTTCTATTTCAAAAGTACCATCGCGGAATGTCCAGAGAGAGAGAGAGAGTCTGATGGAGTTTTTCACCCTCTGGATCAATAACTACTTCCGAGTTCGATACCACTGTATGGTTAGAAGCAATTATAACGAACGATCCTCGCTAAAATGCATGACGATTGTAGCATCCGCTCTGCACGCAACAGCTCTCGCGTTTTAACTCTGCGCATGGCCATCCACAGAAACCGACATTTACGTCTCGAGGAGTAATTCTCGAAACCGTGGGTTATCGAGCGTTAGAGTGTTTTCAGCCACGCATGGCGATCGGACGTAAATCCGTACATACACGTGTACATGATGATGATGATCCTCGCGGAGATTCTCGATATCCCAAGGGGTTATCGTAGAGGGGGAGGAGGGAAAGTGAAACGAAGTAAGAAACATAATTTAATCATCGAAGTTGAGCAAACATCGTAATTAAATCGTGTTTTAGAAAACTCCGTTTAATTTGCTTAGTCGATGTGAAAATGGCTTCTTCGCTAGTTTGAAAGCATAAACGCCTCTCGAGCGTGTATTATCATTGGTAATAATCGTCTCTGTTCTCCTTTTTGCAATCCTTTGGCAGGTGGATTTGTGCCTGGTGGAAATTGGATTTTCTGAAAATAATTGCTCGCCGATGCTCGGATGCTAAGGATTGTATGTATCTGCTTATTAGTTTACTCGTATCAAAAAATGCTGCGTCTAGTTTCTGTTTCTCGAAATTAGAAAACGGAACACAAGTTGTCGTTTCTGGTGCGATTGCTTTACCAAAAGTCTTGTTGAAGTTCTTGTTTAAAAATTGACGAAGATCGAGAGATTCGTAAAATTTAATTTTCTAACTGATAGCTTTTATACATCGAACAATAAGTTAAATAATAATTTTTATTGATAGCCTTTATGTATTGGACAATAATTCAAATCAATCGGATTTCATTTTGGTACGTTTTCAGCGGAGGTTATTAGCCTCGGCAAAAGGGAAACGCACTTTTCCCTTCTCGTTTCTACTCGCTTCGTTTTTTCACTTGTCTCGTGCGTATTTTCCAAGGCGCGAAAGAAAAGTCGTTCCGCCGTAGTTTAATAACGTTTTTTTACCCCATCGCGATTTCACGATCCATGTTGGGCCTTTGGTGAAACGACGTTGGCGGCGGCGCGATGCGTGAACAAGAGCGTTCTCCATCTCGTTACGGATCGGCGTGATCCTTCTGTAACGAGCTCTCCGCATGGAAAAGTCAGGAAAGAGCCGAAGACCAAGCCGAAGGGAAAGATCATGATATTAGATTCGCGGTTCTGTATGCTTGTTAGATGCGGCATACGCACGCTGCGTGTCTCCTCCTTGCGATTTCGCTTCAGCGCTCGCGTCAGCCTATGACCCTCTCTGTCACTGAACAATTTCTACGATTTTACCATACTGGAAATTACAATTAATCGAATTAATTATTTCTCTTTTCTTTGGTTTATTTTATCTGCACATTAGGTTTATACCTGCTGCAAATCTTATTTATACATGTAATAAATTTCGATTTATTATCTTATTAAAATAAATTAATTATCTGCGCTTAATTCTAGTAACCTGTATAAGATGGGAATATAAGTAATATTTTATAATAGTAATATTTTACATTTGTATATAAAATATGTTTACATTTGAATATTCCTGTTTTTGATTGGTGCGAGTTCTACAAGTCATCTTCTTTTTCATTCATCCCTATAAAAAGCCCTTACGTTCATACATGTGTGCCTTCTTCATTTTTTATTGTATTACTTTTTATCGTTTAAATTTATTTTATTGGGCTTGTTCTATTGTTTCCCTTAGTTGGTCGAATATGGGGGCATTCTAGCATTCGTGAATTTAAGTTCTCTTTTCCGTATGTATTGCAATTGAGCATGTATCTTCTTTTTCTATTGTTTTATTCCTTTTTCAATGTATTGTATATATTCCTCTTCTCTGATAATCTTAGTAGCTATCTTATTACTATTAATAGTAATTTGTACTTTTAGTACTTTTTTCTTTTTTCCTAGGTTATGCGTTTCTATTGCACTGTATGTGTGTAAGTCTCCGCTTTTTCTACTTCTATCCTTTTTATTTTATTTTCTTCTTTATTGTTTTTATTATGTTTTATTTTTATTGCATCCGTAGTCTTCTTCTATTATATTTTATTATGTTTTATTTTTATTGCCTCCGTAGTCTCCTGGATTCTGTTTTTTCTATTATTCCTCTTCGCTCCTTCGCTCTTCGAATAGTACGTTTCTTAGATCGTGCTACTCGCAATTTTGTGTTAACACCACGACGACTGTACGTGAATACTCGGGGAAATTTTGACAAATTCGAGTCCTCTTGTCCTTTCCGTGCAGAGGAGCACTTACAACTCTACATAAAATTTAATAATAGCAATTTCCTGCCTCACGCTAAATCTAGCAATGGTAATTGCATACTACTAGTTAACGCACGTGACGTCGACGCGGTGTCAGCTGTCACTAATGGGTGATTCTCGCATGACGCTAACGCAGCGTCACAGTGAGAATTCTTACATTGTATATCTTCATTTACGGCGGAACCTCGCGTATCGCGAAGAATATTTTTGATCTTAAGAAGGAAATAGGAATTAGCGGTGTCGTGTGTGGTTCAATTAGCGCGATACTTTGGACGCTTGAACTTGGTCTGCTCTTCATTTGTGGGAATTCGCATATAGACAGAAGACCCGAGGGGAAAAGAAAAAAGAATGTCGGGCGGCGTTCTATATATTGCGTGTGAGAAAGGAAATTCCTCGTTCTTATCTTGGAATATGTTGAATTCGTGTGAAATTATTGTTACGTCGCGGTGGGATATTATTACGTCGTGTTATGTCACACTTGAAATTAGTTGATTCGAAATGTTTCGAACGATTAAGGATAGAGACAGGTAAAATTACCTTTTTTTCTGTTAAAAAAAAAAAAAAATCAGTGTTTCTAACAATCCAACGAAAGGCAAAAACGATCGTGGTAATAACATTTCACGGCGAGTAAAGCAAACGTCAAAACAATCTCTACTGCGATCAATCTGCAAGACACAATCGTTAAGATACCAGAAAAATGCAAAACAAAAAAAAAAGAAAAAAAAAAATAAAGAAACCACTCGTCGGTACATTCATCTTCCTCCATCGTCTTTAATTTGTTTCACAAACGCACGGTCGTTAACATATTTACGTAGTCGCCGGTATATCACCATTCCTTTACGCTTTCCACGTTCCGCAATTAGTATTCACTTTTAGACATACACCGAAGTCTCCTAGAACTCTCCTCGAAGGCAGGCGAATAGCTGGAAAACAAAGAAGACACGCAATACATTACGGAAGTGCTTAACATCGCGAGTATCCTGTTATGGGGCTATGGTCTGTTCTCTCTCTCCCTTCGTAACCCACGTGTCACGGTCACGCACGTCTCTTCGACATCGTCCAACGAACGTTTCCCTAACAATGTGCTTTCAGTAATGGTGGAAAATAATGGAATCTGTTTTTTTTTTTTTTCCCCTCGCACCTAACCCATTAAGGGGATTACGAGTAATAATTTATCGCAGGATGTCGGATCCACTTGAGGAATTAATTGCATATGCGAAAGAATATGCATGTAATACGCTCGGGAAAGTGTTTGAACATTTGCAGGATGTTTAAGTACAGGATATTTGATTCTATGAGTGAAAATAAGGAAAAATGAAACTTTGACGAAAATTCGAAGTTAGTTGATATATACTTACCTAGTTAGTTCCGTTTCTATGAATGCAACTTGACATCTATCAAAAATTTATTTCGCTCTCATCTCATTAAACGCATTATAAATTCTTTGCACTAATTCTTCACGCGTTAATAAAAGTCGTGAAGTAAAATGGCGTGAGGCCTGGTGACTTTGGAGGCCAAGGAACTGGCCTATCCATCTTTGTGAATAAAGCTGATCTTGCGTCACTTGTATACACGCTGTCATTTCGAATTTTTGTTATACTTCCTCAACGAGCGATATGTTTATACGACATTTTTGTTATACTTTCTCGTGGCAAAGTTACGTCGGTAAAGTAGGGACACGCTGTACAACACTGGCGAGTTTCTCGATCGAACGAAACTTTTGCATTCACAAATTAAATTGACCTTTTCTGTATACTTCGAACAGACACAATAGTACTTTGTATTTCGAAGATTGCAATGTTTTGAAACACGTTTGAATATTCGCGATTCGATCGAGAGTGTAGCAGAGAGTTGGCAGAGATATTTTCGCGAGCCACTCTGTGACTTTTGTTTCGTCGCACGAATGAGCGAGACTCGTAAACTATCGTTAGGGAGAGATTGCAAATAAACTGTTGCATCGAACACCGACCCTCAAATAGAGGTTAATCGTTTCGCCATTGTAGCAGAGTCTCCTCCGCGCTTACAGTAATCGTGAAAAGCGAATCTTTTCCCGCGTTTACGGCGTTTCGCGCAGGCTCGCGCGTCGCGTTAACGTTCCGTTTTAACTGTCTATTACACAGTAATATCGGTAATTCAATAAGATGAACCATAAAATCGGAAGTAAATTGAATAGCGCGTGTACCGCGTGGGACTCGCGGAACCTAATTGCCCGTTACTTATTTCAGTATGTATGTGAAAAATGGCCAGGCCACTCTTCCCGATAGAATCCATCAGTCTTTCAAATTGCGAACATACCGTAAGAAAACGAGATACGCGCTACTCCCTCTCGTCCCCTCGTCTCTCATAAATAGCTGCATAATTTTTCCTTCCCGCGTTTAATATCCTTTTTCCCGCGGTGTGTTTTTTCGTTCTACGCGAAACACGAGGCACACAGTAATTTCACTGGGCAACTCGGGTCACGGTTGATCAGTCCCGCCAGTCGGTTACCCTAGACCATGCTCTCGCCATAATACTCGCCACTCTTCCATCCCAGACACACAAGACTTCTATAACCTCTGTAACCAGCGTAACCACCATGGCCATCGTTTCAGGGAAGGCTGGTATGGGAGTCGATTTCGTATTATATAATACACGTAGACGCGTCAGCAGGTACGAGTCTCTACGTGGAAAGTGGCGTATCACGAGCAGGTGTTGCCCCCGGGGATATATCATCAAGGGCTATCCCTTCGAAAGAGAAAATTTCTCTCTCTCTCTCATTCTCGCTTGCTCGATCGAAAAAGAGACTCTCGTATAATATACTTAACCTAAAAACCTTGGCTTAGCTGAAATCACTTGATGATCGGCTATATAAAATCACTTTCCGATCTCGATCGTACGTACCCCCGTTTATTGCTCGAAATTAGTACGAAAATTCTTCCACGCGGTGGTGCGTAAGCGAAGATACGATAGGAAGGAGCGCGGTATAAATCTATGGTGTAATGTGGATCCGGAATGGAAAGAGAGCGGCTGTTGGCAAGTGTACCGGGATCGTATCGCGAACGTTGTGTGCACGACGAACAGGAATAAGGAAAGGAGAGGACGTTGCTAGAAAGGAGGAATGAGGAGGAAAGGGAGAGAAAATAAGGTTGAATCGGTGAGGAGACGAAGGTGAAGAGAAGAGAAAAGGACTAACAGGATAGTTAGGACGAAAGAGAGAGGATGCAGCAAGAGACGAGAGAGAGGGAGAGCAAGAGAAATAATAAAATGGCGGGGTATACACCCTGGCGGATACTGGTAAAGACTCCTACGCGACAACGTGGACAAGACCGGGTTCACAATATATCGCACCTTCCCAACGAGATAGCGTTATAAGGCGCTATTTCACATACAAATACCCGCGGTGCACTTAGTACCCGCACAGGTACGGGTTCGAACACCACCTAACAACACCCACGCCTTTGGTTCAGTCACCGAGCCATATGCAGTAACAACTATCCTTGCACTCTCTCTCTCTCTCTTTCTCTCTCTCATTCTTTCTTTCTCTTTCGTTTTATCTAGCTAGCGTTTTATCCCCCGGAGGTTCTCTACGATTCTACGGTGTGTAGCATAGTGTAGCGTATGCCTTCAAGATTTCCTATCTGCCCCGCGGAAATTCGAGTCCCGTGTATTACAGTGCCGTTCATACCGGAGAAATGATATTTTACTTGGGAATCAATAGGATCCGATTGTGTTCGAATTGCTTCTCCCAATTGTACGGCTGATACGACTTTTATCCATATTTATCTCTCTCTCTCTCTCTCTCTCTCTCTTTCTCTTCGGTAGAGAGAGGGAGCACTTCAGAACGCTTACGTATATGAGAATAGTTTTAGAACTATTCAAGGATTAGAAGATGTTTTCTGTTTTTTTCTCTTGGTTTTATCCCGAGGTAGATCTTTCGATACGTAACGAGATTGGGCTGCTGTGTTGCGTGATTCCATCAGATAGTCTCTCCAAAATTGACCGACCGTTTAGCGTCTTTATCTACTAGGAACAATCTCGGGAGAGAAACTTCAGAACGGACGAGACACAGGAGTAGCCGGTTGGATAAATGGTGGTTGGGGGTAGCTCGTCAATAGCCTTGAGCGGTCAATTGATTCCGGATAGACTGTGGAACAAAGCTTTCGTATCCTAGGCGAAAGTTACCTATTAACAACGAGATCGATCGAAATCTTCTGAAAATCTTGCGATCGCTAAAAATTCATCGCTCAAACTACCAAGTTTTCGTGTCGCATTGTATTTCGTATTTGTACAGACGAAATTGTCAGGTTATTCTCACGTGGTGGAGAAAGAAGGAAGGATGATCGCTCGGTTGGTTAGATCACCCGGTACGTAACGATAGAGAGGGGCTCTCAAGTATAGTGATCGGCAGTACACATAGTCGGACACAGTAGATGTGGACGTACACCGTACAGACAGACAGACACACAGAGGGGCTTATGTGAGGGACGAAGCTCGCATGACGGCAATGACCCAGGACTGGCCTTGCGTTTCTTTCATCTTTCCGCCTTCTCCGAATTACATTCGATTAAACCGTCACGTGGCGACGTGTTCCGCTATAAAGCCACTATATTCTAGAACTGTTAGAATAATCTTTTCTAAACCGGCCTGTACCTACCTCGTAAATATCCTTTATACCATTTATACCACCACAAGGAAATTGCCTCTCCAATGGAATATTTTAATTGCACGAAAGAAATAGAAGCCATTAGACATTTTGCTCCCGTCCAGGATAATGGCCGTTTTTGAGATAATGAATGGTGACGATGTTCGAGCAGCGAGCAAAACTCTTTTTGAAACTCTTGTATTGTCGTCGGTGACAGGATTTTTACACTTGTCACTTAATAACCGCGGTACTTTCTTCCTTGTCGCTGCGATGTAATTCTTTATTTCAAATCGGAGAGATTTTCTTTTTAGCTCAATTTTATTGCAGTAATAAATAAATAAATACTACGTAATTCGAGAAACTAAACTAAAACTGACAAAAGAAATTGGAGGATTTGCGGAGTGGATAGATACGTATTTTATTTTATTGAAAGAGAATGTGACGCGAAAAGAAGTTAGTTTTAGAAGAAAAAAGAAATTGAAGGAGACGGCTTCGTTTTTCACGCATCATTTCTTACATGTTCTATTTTATATTTTATAAAAAAAAAAAAAAAAAAAAAAAATGTGATGTTTAGCTTGACGTAAAAAGAAGTTAATTTCAAATAATGAGTATCGTCGATTTATAGACATTCGAAATAGCGCTTTTAGTTTTTAAAATTATCCAAAACCTAGAGCCCCACCTCCTTCTTCCATGTCACACACACAATTTTACCTCTAACGATGGAAATTTTTCATTTTTACCTTCGTGACAGTGACAACGCTTCTCTTTAACAGTAACGTAATTCTTAACAATGTGATACATCGTTCGATACACCTGAGACATCAGCGAAAGATCAATGAAACTTTTTACCGAATTCCAAGTGACCAGTGTCAACGGATTTTCAAACAGTACGCTCTATCAGAAGAAGCGATCGTACACTGGTCTATACGCCCGATGATCGATAATCGAGGAAAGAATCGGTGCTTTCCTCACGGTACAACCGATCGACAAGAAATCCTCATTGTTCGTCGGCCGATGCACATGATTCCCGATCACGATCGAGAGACCTGTGACGTCACACTGGCAAGATAATTGCCAATGCCCGGGCACAACAGTCAGCGGCCGGTTTTCTTTCTTTGTCCTGTTATGAATTACAATTTAATGGAGCCAGTGCCGTGTCCACCCTCCCTCCTGCGTCTAAAGGATTAGCTAAGTGAACCGCTACCTTAGGGTCGCCGGGCCAATCAGATACCAATCTCGATTTATGACTCGTATAATAAACCTGCGTGGCTGCGACAGATCATGGAACAAGATTGCCTGTGGATCTCAAGGCACCCGCCACCGGTGAATTCATACACCGTGCAACTAATTACACGCGCGCGGCGTACCGGTGCCTGACAAACTCCTTGCTCCAGGGTAATTATTTTCTGCTTATCTCGAATTCGGTCGAACGTTCCCCTTCTTATTGGGAATTGTTTACGCAGAGTGGCGTACAACTTTGCAAGTTGCGTTAATTGATCGACTACTTAGAGGATGATTCGCAGGCGAGGAACTTGTTTGAACCGGGCAATGTTTAATGGAAATGAGATTCTGATAGGAAAATATATTTTTAAAAATTATAGAGAGAGAGAGAGAATTATCAAATTACCAATTTGTAGTCTCAAGGATACAACTTGTCTACCAGTGTCTTTTCAACAAGGAAGATCTCTTGTGATTTGTACAAAGTTCAATTGACAGCGAAACGTATTATTGTTCAGAAAATGGACATCAACTAAACATAAGTGCTTCCCCGACTGACAGATTAACCTTTATAAATAACTTTATAACCTTTATAATTTTAACAAATTGTGCCACGTCGCTGATAACCCACACAAGTGATTGATGCGACTATAAACAATGAAAATAAAAAAACAAAAGAATTATCAAATTAAAGAAACCGTGAACCGTGAATTTCGAGAAAAGACGGCGGTTTAATTTTGAGATAACGCGTGTTTCATTTGTCAATCACTAAACTTTCGAATCGTCCTTTGTGCTACATATGTACGTACGTACGTGCTCCATTATTCACGTCGATTCAAAGCAAATCGATCCAAACCCATTAGAAACTCTATTCAAAATGCGACAATACATCAATATAGAATCTGAATACACTTGGTTCAATGACTAACCGAAGGACTTGGATCGTCAATAGAACTTTATTACGATCGTTTCGGAGCGGGTCCATTCCCGGTCTACCTACGCCCGTTTTCGCTTTCATTCATCGCGCGTCCTCGTGCCACTTCTCCCAACGAAAAGGAACCGTTGTAATTATACGCAGAACAGAATGATCGAACCTTCGAGAAGTGCCGGTTAAAGGGATCTGGTAAACGTTTTCAAAAGCAATGTGAAACATTGTGCGCTCCGACATTGTGGGTCTCTCTTTTTCAAGAACGATTTTGCGTGTTCGTACTTTATACTGACAATGAGTGTTGCAAAATTACAAATGAGACGTACATACACGCGAACTGACAGAGAGGGTTTCTTAGCGACGAAGTTTTAAAAAAGAAGAGCTCGAAATTCTCACTTCCAAAAAAAAAAAAGAAAGAAAAGAATTCAATATTTATTACTTAAAAAATATACCTACCTTTATTACTCAAAATATATATAATATATATTTATTACTTAAAAATTACATAATATAATATAAGATCGTTCAAAAGTAAAGTGTCTCTCTCATAATTTGTACTATTAGACAGTACTATTGCCCATAAGTAATGTCTTTTTTTTCAAATTTAAATCATCTAGCGACAATGATTTAAACAAAATAAAAATTTTGTACAGTAAAATAACATTGCTTACGAGTATCCTTATTGCTATACAAGGTGCACAGAATTTAAATAGGTGCACCAAAGTATATTAATTCGAGATATCCCGTAGTCTATATTTTCTGCGGCGTCTAGCATCGACGAGAAACAATCTCGTCGAGAGCTTCGTGAACGACGAGCGACGTCTCGCGAGTGCAGATTAAAATTGATCGATCGAAATCTGTAGCGAAAGGAGGACGGAGTTGCACGGAAACATCAATGAAAGAAGAGAGAAGGAGAATCAGAGAAGAACACGGACAATTTAACTGAGTAATTTGCGCTAGCGAGGTCGATGAAACCTTCGACCTCGCTTAAGCGTTTCTCGGCCACTGAATGGAAGCTGTCGTTGTTGCTGTTGCCACGTAGGCCGATACAGGCTAGTCAGACAATAGCTAATCCATTCTTGTTTCGCGAGGTTGCAAAGGACCGTGTCGAGACTTTTGCAACTTGCCCCTTCCCGTCGAATTAGCAGGCGATGTTGTTTCTATTTGAATAGCAGGACACAAGAAACGAGGAATTCACGTTTGCTCTTCTTACCAAATTAGATGGTGCACTCTGCGAATTGTTTCTCGACAGCTGAGGAAATCAGCAGAAACGGCGCTGAATTCTTGCGTGTATCAGCCCACGCCTCTCATCCGCGCACACCTGTGACACGTTCACCTAAAGTGTTCTCCCCGTCGCTTCAGAAGTTTCTCCGTATTTCTGCCAGTATAATATAATTCATCTCTTTTATATAAAATGTAGAAAGTAGTTGTATTCAGTCATTGCGGATAAAAAAAATTCTCATTTCATTTATTATTTCATACCGTACTAGTGTTGAAAATCAATTTGATTGTACACCGATGTAGAATATTCTCTCCGTACGTTGTTTCAGAAATTTCTCCGTATTTTTTTTCAGTATAATATTTCATATTTCTTCTGTATAA
>NW_025109084.1:1302420-1313805 GCF_011392965.1 Frieseomelitta varia | reverse complement strand
GTCATTACAGATACAAAATTCTCATTTCATTTATTATTTTTAATATTAACGTCAAAAATCAATTTAGTTGAATAGAATATTCTCTCCGTACGTTGTTTCAGAAATTTCTCCGTATTTTTTTTCAGTATAATATTTCATATTTCTTCTGTATAAAATGAGAGAGTAGTTATATTCAGTCATTACAGATACAAAATTCTCATTTCATTTATTATTTTTAATATTAACGTCAAAAATCAATTTAGTTGAATAGAATATTCTTGCCGTACGTTGTTTCAGAAATTTCTCCGTATTTTTTTTTCAGTATAATATTTCATATTTCTTCTGTATAAAATGAGAAAGTAGTTATATTCTGTCATTACAGATACAAAATTCTCATTTCATTTATTATTTTTAATATTAACGTCAAAAATCAATTTAGTTGAATAGAATATTCTTGCCGTACGTTGTTTCAGAAATTTCTCCGTATTTTTTTTTCAGTATAATATTTCATATTTCTTCTGTATAAAATGAGAAAGTAGTTATATTCTGTCATTACAGATACAAAATTCTCATTTCATTTATTATTTTTAATATTAACGTCAAAAATTAATTTAGTTGAATAGAATATTCTCCCCGTCGTTTCAGAAATTTTTTTCAGTGTGACATTTCATATTTTTCATGTAACGTTCAACGTGAGAAAGTAGCTACATTCAGTTATTGCAACTATAGAATTCTTATTTCGTTTATTTTTGATGTTTTAAAGTCGATTTAATTAATATAATGATGTAAAATATTCCCCCGGTATTACATCGTTTTAGAAATTTCTCCGTACTTTTCAATGCAATATTCCACATTTTCCACGAAAAAGTAGTTACAGTCGGCCATTGCAACTACAAAAATTGTTACTTTTAACGTCGTAGGATTCCAAAGACCCGATGCTTTCTCGACACTGTGTAGATACCGTTTCTCCATTAAAATATCTGGCAGCAACATTAGAATTCATAATCTCTTTAACCTTCTAAGGACGGGATATTTAAATTCCCCTTCGCTAATGGACGGATTTAAATTGCCAGGCGAGGTTTAATTTTACATGTTTTCATATAAATTATTGTAGTTTCTATATTTTCAAAGTTAATCAAATCAAATAAAGACTCAAGCTACTCGAAACAAGGAGAGAGAGAGAGACCGTCGATATATCGGACGTTAGTACTTGGAAGGTTGATCTGTTACTTCGTTACTAGTCAGCCACCACATACTACTTGCCACGTCTCGGACAACCTCAACACCACTTCAAGCAGCCAGAATACACTCGAAGTAGACTCGGTGTATTATTCCGTGTGTAAACGAGGGTGTGGATCATGTGGTAACAATCGAGTGGCACACGATATGATGTCGAGCTGTGAAGTCGTTTCGGTGTCGCGGCACCGTGGAATGGGTTATTTTTACGTAGGCGGCACGCTGGATGAATACAATGATTCTGCATTACAACGCGGTTATCTAATCGACAGATAGATGTCTATTAGACGAGGGAAATAAACGTGTAAACGTCTTTGATATGGATCTTCGAACAGTGCGAAACTGTTAATTGGAAAGAAAATTGTACGAAGAAAATCAAAGTCGAAGTTACGTTCTTGTTGCAATCTTGTTTCCAGATTGCCAGATCGCCGTGGATTACTCGATACTCCGTCATAATTCGATATCCTCCGGAACAAATTGTAGAACCGTTGCTGGCTAGTCGCAGCCGTTAGTTGCATTCTTGGATTCGTGTCTTAATGCCGCGTCGAGACAGGAGGAAGTGTAACACGTTTATTCCCATGGTAGAATAGCGAAACGCGTAATAGCATAAATGCCGTGTTATGCGTGGTATGTGGTATCCTGCGTTCGAGTATAATTCGGTTTGTTGGATGTAGAGATGTAGACTCTTTCCTTGTCTAGACAAAAGAGTCAAGTATTTTAACATTTGAACTATTATTGATTATTTTTCGTATCGGAATTATTAATTTTAACACTAGGACTAAAGCGTAAAATTCCCATCAGAGATGTTAAAGTAAAAAAAGGAAAAAACAATACAAGCTTTTATTTATACGTTTTTTTAATAGTTTTATATCTGTGAAATATTCAAAAATTACAAATTTTGGCCATATAATCAGACGAAAAGTGAAAGTTAAACGAGTCTGTTTGTTTTATTCAAACTTTTAAATTTAAATTTATTTATATTTGATTTATAATTAATTGTATTAATAATAAAATATGAATTTAAAGTAAACAAAATTATTATTAAAATAATTAATAATTAATAAACATAACGAAAAAATTATTAATCGATTAATTGGTATTATTTGTGGAATAGAAAGTTAATCTATTTTAAAGTGACATTTTAATGTTGTAATATTAACTAAATTTTCATATATTAAAAATCATTACTATTATTATTATTCAATTAATAAAATTTGAACAATTTTTTCTTTCTAATATAATTGGTATAAATCTATGATTAATCCAAATTTCTGAACATTGATCAAAAAATAATGCAGGTCGAATTGAAAATTTAATTGATACCATGAAACTTGTCGAATTACTCGATTCTAACAAATATCCGCCTCCTTCGCTTTTTTTCGTGCTTTGGTTCCTCGAAAATTTCGCGAAAAGTAACTTTCTCGGTTACAGTTCCCAAAGCTTGAAATTCTTATACTCCCATCGACACTCTTTCGCCTCGCAACAGAGAAAGTCACGAGCGTGACTCACAAAATTCGACACGGTTGTGAGACTCAAAGGCTGCCTTGGGAGAAGAATCTTCCTAAGTTCATGGGCGTCGCGAGACCTGTCCCCTGCGCGATCAAGGGCTCGACAAAGGGATTCTTCGACCATGTTCAAACGCACAACTCACCGCGTCCTGCGTGCCGAGCCGCCGTTTCAATCGTCGACCGTTTTATCGGATTCTTTCTTTTTCGCGAAATCGCGTTAAATTGCGCGAGTACTTTTATAGAAAAGACACGGTTGTCGGCGACGTGGCGCGTCAAGCCGAGAATGGCGCTTCGCTTTGACTATCCGGCGGTGAATTTGAATCGTCATTCCGTCGTTCCTGTCGCGCTTTAACGCCACAGAGTGACACCAGCCACAATCAGCGTACAGGGAGAAAAAGAGACAAAATTTCTCGTATATCTGGTTAGGATCGTAAAGAGTCTGAATGTCGCCGTCTTGAGAGAGAGAGAGAGAGAGAGAGAGACCTTGAAAGATGAATAACGTTATTAAAACGCAACTAGCTCCGTGACAATTGCAACGTCGCTGTCTAGTTTGCAATAATATCTTTCACATTTGCGAAATGAATGAAGTGGTAAGAACCGGATTTTTATCGGTGATTCAGAGAGCTTAGAATTACAATGCTATTGAGTTATAACTTGGAGGTATCGAGGCATTCAATTTTCAGATAATAGATTTTTATTTTATTTTTTCATGACGAAAGAAATTGTTGATATTATCGTCTCGCGTCGTCAATTACGTTTACGCTAATTCCACGCAGAGCGTACGTAACGGAACTTTCATTCACACGGATATAATACGAATTATTTCGTTATTTCGTAGATTAATTTCCTCCTACTGACGGACAGTTTTCACTAGCTGGCCGAGCTCGCCAGTCACGATTCTCACGCGCGTTCGTTATACCACACGTATGTCAGAATCGGCAGCGATATATAATTAACACGCCAATCAGTAACAAAGGATTGGTGTGCATGCACGCCGCAAGTTAATGATCTTCGGAGCCACGTCAACGATGTGGCGGTAATTAATGATCGTAATTTACAAAGTCCTTAATTACACAAAAGTTTACGCTTTCTTTATTCCTGGCACGCGTCGTTTCCTTTTTTTTTCCCCCCCGTTTTCGTTTCTTCTTTTGCCGCCTTTCTTTTCTTCACCTTGCATAACTCGAACCAACAGTGAAATTTTGTAGACACTAGAAATATAAATAATTTCAATAGATTCTCTAATGCTTACGCATTAAAAATAACTATTGCAAATATATTCAATTAAGATTCTTTAACCGAATTATTAATAGAAATTAATAAAATAATACATATTTAGAAAGGGACAGTAATTTTAGATGACATGAACGGATGCAATTTTATAATTTGCAAACGATCTCGTTGTCCCGTGCAAAATTACGAAATTACGATATGAATAAATGCTCACGCAAAAAGAAAATTGTAGAAAAGAAGATTATAAAAGAGAAGTTTGTAACTTACAGCTCGTCGCTTCGTCAGTTCGTTATAATATTAATAATTAGCGCAAGAGACGTCTGCAAAAACCAAAAACTGATAAAACTGTAAAATGAAATTGAAACTTGAAGCATGGATAAATAATTGACACGCGCAGAAGGAAAATTGTAAAAATAGAACAGTATAACTCGTTACTTGTGTAATTCACTGATATTAATATTAATATTAATAGTTGGTAAATCGTTGTGCAAGTGGCTTCTGTTCTACTCGTCTCTACCCTTCCACCCTCGTTGACCTTTCCTCTTTAATAAGCTCCACTTTTCCTATCCACCTCCGCGCCACTTCGTCCCGCTGCCTCTGCTTTCTTTCTCATCGTAGCCACGCCGTGAATCTCGGTACGTATAATTGGCTTCACCGCGTTTACCAGCCGGCGTATTTGGGCTTGGTTGCGTGTTCGCCAGCATCGTTTTAAAAGCATCCCGCGGAATATCGCAACGAGGCATCATTATCTGGTAGAAAGGCAGATGCTGCGTCCGCGATACACGCGCGATCCCTTTCAATGTACCTCGGCGTCAGATTGCGAATCGCCACGCGGTCGAAACACGTTCACGGCCGCCGTTCTACTACCATTTATCCAAGATCATTGTCTACAACGGTGGAGAATCAGCGAGGCGAAGTACGAGGATGAATCGCGTCGGTAGCTTCCCCGTTTGTTCACTGATTTGTCATTGATTAGAGGAATCGGGGGAGCAACTTTTCGATCGTAAACGTAGTTACAGCGCTGTGGTGGCGCTAGTGAGGCACGGAGGATTAAAAATGGAAGTGTATTTATACTATTCTTTGAGTTTCGCTCGTTTATTGGTTAATTTGTCACTTTATTCACTCGTTTATTATTATATCTCGTTTATTCATTAATGTGTTACGTTGTTGATCCATTTTCTAAAGAAGATTCTTCGTATATATATATAATTCAGGAACCAATAATATCGACAAATTAGAAAGATTGTAAGTCGCGTGATTTTTCCTCGAGAGATGTTTTATATATATATATATAATTCAGGAACCAATAATATCGACAAATTAAAAAGATTGTAAATCTTTCCTCGAGAGACGTTGAAGTCACTCTATAAATATACTGATTACAAATATAATGCTACCAATACATTGGCCAACTCTACAAATCTAAGAATACACAAATTACAGTAAACACTGTGTTTCAGATCGAATGTTATCACGCGCACTTACAGTAACGAAATTCAGAAATTAAATCAAAACGTAGAGTCGATCGCTTTTGTGTCCTCTAGCTTGTTCCCTCACAACGGTCGCGTAGGCGTAGCTCATTTCCGCGGATATATCGCAAACGTCGGAAACACGATATCGCTGACGCGGCTAATTATTCGTTTGCTTATCCCTCGCGCATCTTCGCGAATAAATATAGCATCAGCGATGGAGGACGGGCTCGGTCGAGCCATCGGATTGACCAGGAAGAGACGATTTCGTTCGTAATTACTACCGTGTGCGATAAAGTTGATACAACTCTTCCATCGTTGTATGTATGTATGTAAACAACCGCGTATCTAATTCGAAGATAGAGAAGCACGATGTAACCGGAGACATCCGAAGGACTTTGCCTCGTTATACAGAAAATAGCCTCCGCCATCAGGAACTTCTTCTTCCTCGTTCGCGATCAAGATCTATCCAAGTGGTTAAGGCTCTGCCGGGGGAAACTACGAAAAAAGAAAAAAGAAAAAAAAGAATAAATCGGACCCTTCGCCTGCGTAATTCTGCGCGTTCGTCACGTGAGCGCGTGTAACTATCGCGCGTAGCTGGAAAAAGCTCCTCTCCGTAGAAGGAATGCGGGTTTGATTGGTTGTTCGTGATAGATTTATTATGATCGTAGAAATATAGACACGCGTTATATTCGCCGAGAGTTTCGCGTTTGCGAATGAAATTGAAAGGAGTTTTACCCGGCGTAAAGTTCGTGCGATATTGGACGAAAATAGCGAGCCAGTGTGCAGAAGGGATGCGATTCTGATCGACGATATAGTGTAGGTTGTGAATTACAGGAAAGAATTCGCCGATGGGAGTAGAATCGTAGAACGAATAAAACGTGGTATGTGTTTGTAAAAAAGAGAAAAGAAAAAAAAAAAATCGTGAGCACGAGCATAATCTTTGCTGGATTTTAGAAGGCAAAGAAACTTGAGGACTTCCTCAGTATTCTTTAAAGCTTGAATTTTTAATCTAGATGCAGATCTATTAACCACGTTGCGCTGGCAACTGATTGCGGACCATAACGAGTGACCAACTTGTATACAATAATTCGTCGCTTTCTCTTCAAACTCGTCGGTGTTATATCACTGGATTAGAGAAATTATTGAGAATTAATAGATTTATTATTTGTTTTGTCTATTTTCTTTTACTTAAGTATTATGAGAAAATATCAGAATTTTGGAACAAAAAATTCTCGACACGTCATTCCAGAGATAAAAGAGAGGTTGAGATAAAATAATAAATCTTTAACATAAAATATCAGTATAACATAAAACTCGTGGCAACAGAAAATAATTTAATACTAGAACTATAAAGCAAAATTTCCATCAGAGACATCAAAATAAAAAAAAAAGATAAAAACATAATACGATGGAATGCGCAAATTTTTAAATCTTTAAAAGTCCACTGTTTTACATCTCTGTATAAAATATCCAAGAAAAGTAATAAATTCGTCATTTTGACAACTTTGATAGTTCTAGCGCCAAGTGTGAAAAAAACGAGGATCATTTCTTCGTCACAACAGATCCTTGAAGCCTCAGACACGTCGCACAAGAGAAAAAGATGTAACGCAAATCCTCGAGCTTCGCCAGCTGGTTTTCACAAGCTGTATTACTGGTCTTCTTACGTTACGAGCGTGATGAGCGTATACAGACACATTGTATGCCCTACTCGAGAAACCTAAACTCCAGAAGCGTGCCACGTTAACCATAACGTTTTCACCGCAACAAACGCTACTTGGTACACCACTCCCCCAAGACGTTCGTTCATTTTTCAACCTCTAACGGCTACTGACATATACGCTCTGCTTACTCGAGGATTTCTACCGTATCACGCCTGCAAATCATCGTTTCTGTGTGTTAACACTTCCTTTAAGAGAGAATTTCGGCCGGTAATTTACGTACCAGTAGAACGTTGCATTCTGCTTTAGAAATCCGCCTAACGAAAGTATATCACTTTATGACTAATGGTAGGAAATTTGCTAGTAGAAACGGATTTACAAGTAGAAAGGAGTAACAAAATACATCTTGAAGATGAAAAATTTTCCAACAAAGTTTTTTTTTGTTGCAAAGTCTTTCGTTATGCAGTCGAAAATGACGTGCACGTCGAGGACATTTTGTCCTAAAATTGCAATATTTCCTGAGTTTTAAGTATATTTTAAGTATAACCCAGGCAAAACAAATAATGAATTTATTACTTCTCAATAATTTCTATCCAGTGATATCATACCGACGAGTTAAAAAAAAAAGCGACGAATTATTGTATACAATTCGGTCACTCGTTATGGTCCGCAAACCAGTTGCCAGCGGAATGTGATTAAAGTCACAGGGTTGTTCCAATTTTTACGATCTGCATCAATGTTCGCGCAATCTTTTGACTGAATTAAATTTATCATGCAAATAATATAATCTTAAAGAGCTTCGTAAAAAGAAAAAAAAAAAACGAATTAAACAAGTTACGTGAGATCTACGGAGTGCAAGAATTTTCAAAATTTCCAAAAGGCCACTTGCAGCTCTTAATTCTTAAAGAGGTCACGGATTGTACATCACTGGTCTTACAGTGATTAATTAAACATGTTTATACGCGAAAATAGATTCCAGCAATGGCGGATATCACCGATTGCGTTATCGACGAGTTATCGAGCCAGAAGGAGAGAGATCTAGGGCGAGCATTGAGACGCGGAGGATGTTTCCTCATCGGGCGAATAGAATCGGTCAAGTTCGGTCACTGGCGGGTGCAGCAGGGTTCACGCGGCGTAGTCTGTGTTATTGATTAACGGATACATCGCTGGAAATTCTGGCCGCCGCGAGGATCCCGCATAATGATCGTTGCGGCGCGCTGCTCGCGATCATTCGTGCACGATAGCGAGGCAAGCACGATAGCCGGTGCTGGACACGCGTAAAACGAGCCTGAAAATTAGAGTAGGTTATAACCGCGAATTTTCGGTTAACGATCGGTTGTACCGTGCGCGGTGTACCGCTCTAGATGGTTACCGATCATGAAGCGTAACATTATGGACCGTTTATCGTGCGGTTATTTTAGAAACTTTGTACAAGACGGGCGCCTCGCTCATCCCTCTTCTTTCTTTTCACCGGCTCGTTCCACCTTCGATTCGGCTGCAAACAATGGATGTTGGTTGTTCAGCCTCGTTCAGAGCCACTTACTTTAATTTAACTCGACTTCGCGTTCCTACGATCCTTTTAAAAACTGTCTTCAGATTTTTACTCAATTTACGAAGTGCGATCGTTTACATGGTTCCAGTCTCGCGATGCTAATTTCATACGTTCGTGGCTCTTGATTTCATCGAACGAGACGCAGCAACGAGTTGTTCTCGATTTCGCAGTTTGCTCGATCTTCTCGGTTTCTTAATTGGAGTTTTTTTTATTTTTCTCTTTTATAGTGATTCGGGAAATACACACGTGTTTCACGATCAGAGTACGCAGAGTGCCGTATTTCAGTGACCATTAACGTATGTATCGACATACGACATTTACAATAGTTACTTTTGTTAGGTGGTATTGTCACAAGTTTTATATTTTGTATTACAAATGATTTGCAATTTTACTCCTAGACCAACTTCAGGAATTATACTGTAATAACCAATGGACAAACAACCATACAGGAGATCCATGTAAGAGGATGATGAGAGGGGACAGATTTAACCACGTTGCGCTGGCAACTGATTGCGAACCATAACGAGTGACCGAACCGTATACAATAATTTGTCGCTCTCTTTTTTCTTTCGGACTCGTCGGTATGATATCACTGGATAGAAATTATCGTCAAGTAATAAATTTATTATTTGTTTTGCCTATTTTGTTTTACTTAAAAACTGAGAGAATATTGCAATTTTGGGACAAAAAGTGAGGTTAACTCAACAAGCTAAGAAGACGCTTCGCAATTGATTGCGGACCATAACGAGTGACCGAACCGTATACAATAATTCGTCGCTCTTTTTTTTCTTTCGGACTCGTCGGTATGACATCACTGGATAGAAATTATCGTGAATTAATAAATTTATTATTTATTTTGCTTATTTTGTTTTACTTAAATATACTTAAAAACTGAGAGAATATTGCAATTTTGGGACAAAAAGTGAGGTTAACTCAACAAGCTAAGAAGACGCTTCGCAACTGATTGCGGACCATAACGAGTGACCAAACCGTATACAATAATTTGTCGCTCTCTTTTTTCTTTCGGACTCGTCGGTATGACATCACTGGATAGAAATTATCGTGAAGTAATTTATTATTTGTTTTGCTTATTTCGTTTTACTTAAATATACTTAAAAACTGAGAGAATATTGCAATTTTGGGTTTAACTCAACAAGCTAAGGAGACGCTTCGCAACGTGTTGCCAGTTTAATGTCAGTACAGCAATCGAATTAATAATTTCAGTGAAACAAGCGTCTTGCACACGCTATACAGTTTATCTCTCTCTTTTATTCTCGAATTCAGTGGCTCGAATCAATTGCAACGAGCGTCGTTGTCCATGTTTCGACACCTTCGACGACGTTTCGCTTTGGTACAACGACTTAATTGCATCGCAATTACGTGGATCGACGTCCAACGCGACGCGCGTCGATGTTTTTTGCACTTTGCTTAGCCGCGCGTTAATGGATTTTCACCGCGAACGTACTTTGACCTCGCGGCCTACCCTTCATCGCCTACCCCTCTCCTTTACGCTTCCCATCCCTTTCGTCTTTCACGAGGGGCGGGAGGGGGAGCGGGAGGTAAACGTCCTCGACAAAAGAAGAAAATAATTCGCCGGCCGCGAGATCGATACCGGCTTACTTGCGACGTGCATGTTTCGCGTACATCACGTGCCTGCTCGATTCGTTAGCGGGATTCTAACGGATTCTATGGATTCGCGCACGGACACACAGACAAGCCGATCGTAGATTAGCGTAGATTGCGTTTTTCTCTACACGCGTTATCGCGTCGAAGTGGTTTCTTTTATCTTTTTTCGATTGTACGCGTACTCGCGTAATTGACGAATAATTGGTGAATAATTAACGACCGAGTAGTTAATTCCACGTTAAGTCTGCTCGTAGTCTCTTTCGAGACTCTGACTCAGTACGATGAGGATTCAGTGAAAAATTCAAGCATCTCCTAGCTAGTCATCTAGTTTTCAGCTGAGTCAACCTTTATTTAAAGCGCAGGTTGGTATCTGTAATATATCCTCGTACACAACGTACATTTCCCACTTTTCTCCAAAATATGCACCTTCTGAAAGACTTAAATACACATGTTGACTGAAATTTTACGAAAACAAACTCGCGATACTGTTTTCGAGTCATTTGCAAATAAACAGAGTGGTTCTCGAGATATTAGAAATTAATTCGTCCGCGATTTTGTCCAGGTTTCTGCGTTACGTTTCGCTGATAAACAACAAGCAGACAGGAAGTTTAATTTATTTCAATTACCAGAGCAATCTGCAACGATCCAATTAACCCTATCCTTTCGTTTTTCACACGGCGCAAACAAGCTAAGCTCGAATAAATTTCGACGAAATTTAAACGCTCCAACTTGTTCCCCGCTCGAGAGGTAAAAATTATTTTCGCAGTACGTGCCACTCGACTCGCCTGACGAATGTCGTTATGTCGTGGCAACTACGTATTTATTAATCCGTTCGCGACACGATGTTCATGTCACACGCTTTAGATAACGTATCTCACTATTTTCCTCGAAAAGAAAAGGAAAAATGGAGACTTCTCGTTATCTACGACTTTACGAGTTGCCCTTCAATTGTTCACAATGTACACGTTCCAATCGATTCAGAGGTTCATTCGACCCTTCTTTTAAAGTTATTTAATACTTTCAATTTTTTAGCATTCGAATATTTAACATTTTCACGAAACAACTATTTTAGCAGTATCTGATATATTTCTTTCTTTTTTTTTTTTTTTCAACAATTTCATCTT
>NW_025109084.1:1291869-1302319 GCF_011392965.1 Frieseomelitta varia | reverse complement strand
GAATTCAAAAAAAAAAAAAAAAAAAAAGAAAGCGACGAATTATTGCATACGGTTTGGTTACTCGTTATGGTCCGCAATCAGTTGCCAGCGCAACGTGGTTAACCCCTTGCGCTGGAATGACGTGCCATGCACATCGAGA
Source organism: Frieseomelitta varia (assembly GCF_011392965.1). NCBI lineage: Eukaryota > Metazoa > Arthropoda > Insecta > Hymenoptera > Apidae > Frieseomelitta > Frieseomelitta varia. The sequence continues at coordinate 1,302,180 of NW_025109084.1, read as the reverse complement.
ATTTTTTGTCCCAAATTGCAACGTTTTCTCAGCTTTTTAACTATATTTAAATGTAACCCAAGCAAAATAAATGATAAATTTATTATTTCTCAATAATTTCTATCCCGTGATATCGATACCGACGAGTTCAAAAGTAAAAGAAAGCGACGAATTATTGCATACGGTTCGGTCACTCGTTATGGTCCGCGAGTCGGTTGCCAGCGCAAGAGGTTTAAATTTTCACCGAAGCTTTCGTTAAAAATCACTTGTTCTTCTGTTTAAAAAATTTTAAGTTGCTGTCGAAAACCTAACCCGTATAAGAAAATCCTCTCATTTGTATAAACACGTCTAATTAAAAAGAAAAAAAGAAAAAAGGTAGAAATGAAAAGAGAAAGAGCGAAAATTCTGTGGCAAGCGGCAGGATTTAAATAAAAATGTCAAATCCGGCGAGCCGCGAGCCGACTTTCGTCGTCGGTTGCGGAATCGTGTCGACGTCGGATCCGCTGGCCTGCACCGAAATCCAACTTGGAAACAGACCGTGGTCACTGCGTAATTCGAAATAGAGTTTCAGAGTCAGGTGTCGGGCGTGCATAATCCAGGAATTAAAAGTTTCGCCGCGCCTCGCCGCTTGGTAATTAGATGTTCGCCTGGCTGGTGCGCTGCCCACGTTAGGATGAAACGTGCGCCGCGACTCGTCGTAGACGTGCTGTCTTCGCTCTGCAGGACCTTTCCCACACCGTTATTGTACCATTGTCTCGGCTTCGCCTTCGCTCCTCAGAGAACGTTTTTTTACAGCTGGACGAACTAACGAGAACTGGGATAATAATATTCGATCGTTCCACCAACAACCGATGATTGTATAAAATACAATCGACACACAATGGCGAATTCCGCGGTACCATTATCCGTTCTTCGTACGATCTTTCTGCCGATAGGATCGCGCGGTACACTTTGCTCGTTGCTCTTCCACGTACACGGTGACCTGAAATTTAAACGTCAAGACGCTTCAAGAGCTGAAGTTGAACTGACGATAAGAAAAAAATGTCCTCCAGAGGTTTGCTCGGTTTTGCTTCTTTTTTTTTTTAAGGAGAGAAGAAACAAAATTTATACTTACTGTCACCTATTTTATCATCTATATTCTATTAGAAGAAATACTGTTTGCAGAATTATGTCGAACATTGACCACAACTCTGATTGTAGCTGAACATTGTTCTGACGATGTTTGATGCATTCGCAGCTACGATTTGGTCTCTCTCGAGTCGACTGGAATTGAATAAATTTACTGAACAAGTAGAGAGAAAATTGAAATATTTTCGTTTCATCTTTTTTTTCTTCTTTTGCGATTCTCTCTCGAATGGAGCAAAAACGAGCAGATCTCTAGAAGATTTTGTTCTCTTTCGATATTTAAATTCGCGACACCCTGTATACGTAATTTGCTCGACGCGTCTCCTCCCTCGCCTGTCTATGATCGTTTACCGATTCGAGCGATCGTATCGCGAATCGGCGATCATAGATCGTGCAGATCGGGCATTAACTGCTAGAGATTTCACTTGAGTATTTAAATTTAAATTTAAGTGCACGTGTAATTAATATATCCGCGTTTCAATCTGTGCAGCTTGGAACTACACGGGCGCGAATATGTTCCGTGTTTTACTTCGTGTAGTTATTAATGCGAGGCGAGATTAATGCCAAGAATATTTAGCCGTGTAATTTTCGAAAGAGCGGCTCAGTTACGGCTGCTGAAAGTTACACTTCATTAATAGACTGTAAATCCAAATTTTCACGAGTGAATCTCACCTGTTAAGTGCCGACGATCGCGTTAACGATTCGTTAAATTTGCGATTCGTTTTGACGCTGGCATTACGAAAGTAATTAGAAACGATCCGCCCAATATTTCTTCATCGTTGTGTTCTCACATGGATTTTTTTCTTTACAAAGGAATTTAATCTTTGGAGGAATCTAAGTATTTGTAATATCGTGATAAATCATTTCTTGGCCCTTCCAGGCAAATGTCTGTTTCATACTCGAAAATAATATAACAGAAGTTAATCACGTTGGAAAATTTGTATTCTCATCATTGTATCTTCATATGGATTCCACGATTTTTCATCAGGTTTTAGAGAAATTCAACCGTGGTAAATCATTTCTTGACCCTTTCAGATAAATATCTGTGTCATCCTCGAAAATAACACGACAGGAATTAATCACATTATCGTTGGAAAATTTGTATTCGCGAGGATTGGAAACGGTATGAAATACGAGAGTGGCTTATCTAAAACGATGAAACTTCTAAGTGTATTTTATAATAGTCTCCCTTGTTTAATGGAGAGGCCTATCGATCGGAAGTCCGCATATCAGGCCGCGTATTATACATTCACAGAGGTCGCCCGAGGAATTACCTCGAAAGCGGCGCGACAGTATGGTGTCACGCGTTCAACATGATCAATCGAGTTCCATGAGGTCTGCGTCGCGTGACCTGCGTTAACCTCTGTCGCGACAAGACACGTCTCTGCCTTCTCCTTTCTAATAATTTTCAACCTTCGATCGTGTTTCGTACGTATGCTTTTATTAACAACTTATTATATATCATCTGGCACGATAGATTTAACGCAAGCAATCTATGTAAACCTATACCCTAGATTCTCGATACTTTTTATTGTATGTGTTGATGATTATTTCGATGATATCGTATCGACGTTAATATCACATTTCTGACCAATCAGCGTATATAAAGACATATGGGATAATATATTAAACTTTTAGTGCGTTATTGTTGGTAAAAGAAATTGTCCTTCGTGCGTGTTTTTATTTTGCTCATTTGTTCCTTTACTGTGTCAAAAACGTACGATCTAGTATGAACAATATACTTTATTTTTGTGATTTTTATAAAAATTACTAAACGAGCGAGATTTAAGATATTAGTGAGAAATTTGTCTCATCTACCTAGTATCTATCTAGCATATTATGCAGACCGACACGAAAAAAAAAGAAAGAGGGAAATCGATCGTTATTTGCCAATTACACCGAAGAAAAAAAAAAACGCACGAACGTGAAAAAAGAAAAATTTAATTCCTCTTCATTCGTAAAATCATCTCGTCCGTCTTGCAACTCGTCATTCGTCCGCCATTGCCCGCCAACGTTTCTTATTTTACTTATCTTTATGGTTTCTAATTACCTCGGCCAATTATCTCTCCGCAAGTTTCCAGTCGAATCCGAGCGTGTAATATCCGGGACGTTTGCATGGCACGACCGGTTTTCGGTTATATATTCATATAATCGTGGCTGTTTCATTAAGAAAGGGAGAAAAATACGATTTGTACCACCAATGAGCATGGAACGGCTCTTGCGTGCGCTCATCGGCCGATCCGCTTTTCAAGGGATCCACGACGACACGGCCCGATAAATTGGAAATCCCTCTCCTTCGCGAAACGAAAGTGTGAACGCGATGTCAAATTTTCTTCTGACCGTGGCTTCACAATTTTTGTACGCTACTGAAGCTTTGAGCAAACTGAAAGTTAATAATATGGGTAGCTATAAGTAATGTCGTTTTTTGATACTGTACAAAAATTTTATTTTGTACATTAATACTATTTATATTAACATAATTTATATTTTGTACATTAATACTATTTATATTAACATAATTTATATTTTGTACATTAATATCATTTATATTAATATAATTTTATTTTAAGCTATTTCTTTTAATTATTGTCGATAGATGGCAATGTTTATTAAATTTGAAAAAAAAACGACATTACTTGTGGATAATGTTTCTTCCTGAGCTCTGTGTTTCTTCGTTGTTACAAAAAATTCCCTACATTCAAATGGAGTAGGAAAGAACATTATTTCTTTCAAATTTTTACTTCCGTTCAAAGTGATTCGCAGGAAACGTCGATAAAATTTGTTCACTCGCATATTGGAACAGCCGACTCGAATATCGATTCGTTTCGCAAATAGATGTGCTCTAGTTACGTATTTGCTAATTCATATGCGTTCACGCGAAGCTTTCGAGTTTTTAATTTAATGGTTGGCGAAACATTGAAAGGCTGAAAATTGAACGAGCGTGCACTGTCGTCATTTCGAAGCTTTGAAACAAAGCGTTTAAATGGGATCGAAACGAGGTCTGAACATCGGGACAGAAAATTGAGTTTCTCAATATGGCCCCGACAGCCTTGATGAAATTAAGCGGGGGAGCTGCTTCTTCCCTAACCTTGTATCGTATTGTTGCCGCGAAACTTTGTGTTTCTAATTATCGCGCGGGACGCCCGCCCGTTGAAACTGTGGAGAGTGGAAAGATTATTTGTTCACGCACCTCCCCCGTGTTTATCGCTCAGGTTCGTAAAACGCATTCGCGAAAGTATTTCGTGATAATTGGACGAGCTCTGGTTAGTTGATTTGGAAATTTCTTCTTCGAAGAAACGGAATGAAATGAATTCAGCTCGGTTAGCTATTGTTTGTCGATAGAAGAGGCTCGAAACACGTGCGCGTGTAGATGCAGATCGCTGCAAATGTCTAGCATCGTGGCACAGAAATCGTTAAAATAGTAGGTTATCGGCAAACCGAACGCTTGCAGCCTGACTAACAATGCCGTTCAAAGGACTAGAATTTAGTAGATTTGATCGCTGATGACAATCTAATGCTACACGAAGGTTCAATCGTTGCAGAAACGAGCCCCGAGTTTCGTTCACTTTCTTGGCAATTCTTCTTTAAATTTTCCTTTAAATTCGAAGAACTTCGCGACGCGTGTAGACAGAAGAAATTTTCTATATCTAAGAAATTAGAACGTACGGAAATTTTCGGATAGTTTCGCAGTCGTGAGACGTGTGGCAGCGTGGTGTGCCGGGCCGTGAAAGTAAGAGGTAATAAGTCGTGGTGGCGCTAGTGTGTTACGTGGCGTAACGTTGATTGCGAGCCGGGAATCTCATCGCCTTTGCATTTTCCTCGGCCGCGTTCACGTAACTGGTCGCCTTTCAAAATTAATCAGTCTCCACCGGACGCCGGTGGAAGAGAGCTTTCAAATTTCTTTCGTAACAGGGGCGGGTTGAGCAAGCGGGCGACGAGAAACGGTAGAGCGAACCCTCCTCCATATCGCGCACGCTTATGCGCACGCTATTCGCAATTAGTCACGGCCAAAGATTCCAGCTAATTACGTTAACCAGGTTGACGGGATGTATCCAGAGCGCGAATACAACGATTACGTTTGCATATCGTCGCGGGATCGTCGTTTCTTTTAAAGTCGTTTCGAGCGTATCGTGTGTTTCTTAAATGAAAATTAAATTGGCGCACGGGAGAAACAGATTCGTTTCGTTTAACGAACACGTTCAGTTATTAACTCGTTGAGGGCCAAATTAATGCAGCTTTTCTCAATCAATTTATATTACAGAATTCATATTAAATTAATATTAAATTCGTATTAAAATTTATTATAATATTAAATTGCTACAATAAATTGATATAATTATATATTTAATGTTTTTTCAATATAATATCATATTACAAAATGCTTTACCACTGGGCCTATGAAACAAAGTTTCAAACATTCGCTAAAATATAATTTGGAGCGTAATTTATGACATGATAAAATCATTGCTTGATTCTCAGTGAGTTAATTAATAACAGAATTAACACATAAGTATTATGTAATAATATATAATATAATATATATACATAAATAATAAATAAAAGTAATTGTGAGGGTTCCAGAGAGTGACTGATCTTTCAAATATGAGTTCATATTTTCATCAGTATAAAGAGACTTGAGATAACGAATATTCTTTTCATCTGATACGAAGCAATTGTTCATATTTTTAGTAACACAACGTGTTTGAGATAACGCGTGCCTTGGAAATTGGGCATTTTGACACGCGTAAGCGAAAGCATTCTGTTCGTCCCTAGACTCCACACCACCGATACGAAGCAATCTCGTCCCGATCGTCTCGTATATACGCAGTCACTCCTGAATTCTCCTTCTTCTGTGCTTCTCCATATCTTTACCCCTCTTCCCTCCATTGTTTATCTTCCCCAACGACCGCTTCGATTTTCGATAGCGGCGTTCCCAAGAATTTTCCACGAGAAGGCGAAAGAGGCGCGCCCCGTTTTTCGAATCGACGTTCGATGCATCCGCCCCGCTGCCTCCGCTTCTCTTTCACGCACTGAATGCTATACGGCTCTGCGGTTTCCAGGATGATCCGCATCGCGTCACTGGAAAAAATTCGGTCAAGCCGCCGACGGATTAATTAAACGCCGCTTCACGTTTTGCTCCAGGTAGCTCCGAACACGGACTCTTTCTTTTCCATTTTTTCATTTTTCTTTTTCATTTCTTTTTCATTTCCTCCTTCTCCGGCGACCGAGGGGAGAACAGAGAGGAAGAAGGAGAGAGGGTGACTTTTCTTTTTCCATTTGAAACGATGCCGGTTAACGACTCTCGCATTAGAATTGCAAGCGAGGCGCGGCGTCTCGAAGGTAGCGGATGTCGGAATTAGAGCCGTGCGCAGAAAGTCGTGCGTGCTCGCCTCGTTGCACAAAAGCTGTTGGCGAACGCAAGGAAAATTTCTCGCGTTCCTCTGTGTGTGCCCGGGGTTGACGGGCGCGCGCACTTTCGTTGCGTTTTTCTTTTTTCTTTTCCTTTCGAACAACGTGCCAAACAGGAGGAGGTGCGTTCACCGCGGCAAGGACAAAGAGATCGCTCGCTCCTTCGGTGTGTCGAAATCTATGGACTGTGAAAGAACAGGCCATTGCAAACCGGGTGATGATGTGTAATTCTTACTCTCTAGTTTCTAATTAGGGTAATAATCGCGAAAATCGCGAGTGACGCGTAGCTCGAGGAATGGGGTTACAGAAATGATGAAACAGGATGGATTGTTGCTGCGGGGACAGCTGATTGTCGAAATAAACTCGAAGTTATTAAAATTAGGAGGCAGATGATTTTATACAGATTATTTTACGTATGATTTTATAAGATTATTTTGTGCATTGAAATCGAAGTCGCGAACAAATATAATATATCCTTATGTTTATAAATATATATCATATATATATAATTTATATATAATATATATATATATATATTTATATATTTATATATATTTGTAAACATTATATATATATAAAGTATGTAAATATATCATTTAATTTTATCAGTAATAGTCACTATATTCACTTCTCGCGTTTCTGTGTGTCTCCTTTATAATTATTTTCTAAAAATCAATATCAGGTGCAAATATTGTATTAAGTATAACATATAGTGTATATTACATATAGTACATAATATATACATAATACATGTATAAAATATAATATATTTATAAACATAATTATATATATTTTTATACATTTATATATATTTATAAACATTATATATATAAAGTATGTAAACATATAGGATCATTTAATTTTATCAGTAATGGTCACTATATTCACTTCTCGCGTTTCTGTGTATGTCTCCTTTATAATTATTTTCTAAAAATCAATATCACGTGCAAATATTGTATTAAGTATAACATATAGTGTATATTACATATAGTACATAATATATACATAATACATGTATAAAATATAATATATTTATAAACATAATTATATATATTTTTATACATTTATATATATTTATAAACATTATATATATAAAGTATGTATATATAGGATCATTTAATTTTATCAGTAATAGTCACTATATTCACTTCTCGCGTTTCTTTATGTCTCCTTTATAATTATTTTCTAAAAAAATCAATATCACGTGCAAATATTATATTAAATGTAACATATAGTACATATATAATATTTACATAATACATACATAAAATATAACGTATTACATTCGTATAATATATGAATATCAATTCAAATTATTTGGTCGATTTGCATCAGAACAATCTCAAATTCCACCAACGTATGTCGCAACAACTTACAACAATCCAACGCTCGTCTAAAAAGATCGGAAAGAAAGTCGCATCAATTCTATCAATAGTCGAATTTTTCCGAAGGTTTATCTCTGCGGACTCGAGACAATGGAAACGTTCGAGAGACAGACCGAGTTGATTGCACGCTCCGTGCAAGCATCACGACTGGCGATTAAAAGCGATTTCTGACACGCTGTGCGCCGCGGCTGCGTTTTCGATTCGATCGGCGCTGATAGAAAGCAATTCTCTCCGTTGCGGTGTATGTTATCGACGTCTAATTGGCCCCGGTGAATTAGAATATGTTCCCTCGTCGGATGACACGTCCTTTTATTCCATTAGGCGTGATTGTTGCCGCAACGGACGATCGGTTTGCGCAACAATGCAGTGAACTTTTCTACGCGCGAACGGCCTTGCCTTTTTTTCTTCTTTCTTTTCTTTTTACATCAAACAAACGTGCGGCTACGTGTGGGTGTCACTTGCTCTCCTGCCTTGAAAAACCTTTCACTGTTTCGCGCCTACATAGACGCGCGGTAGACAGCCGCGTGCCACCGTCGTAAACTCGGTGAAATCTCGCGAGCCGTGTAACTCGTTCCATATACACCCGCCACTCCACCGAATTTCATTTTCTCGTCGCCCGACATTGCACTTCTCCTTCGTGAGAAAGGATTTCGAAATTTTTTTCACTACCGCGGAATTTCCTTGGAATATTCTAAACGTACAGTTCAGCATTTTCTCCCGGAGAGTCTTTGAAATCGGCCTTTGGAATTTGGAACATTTACACTTGCAAGTTTGAAGGGTGTCTCTTTGGAATTTGGAACGTTCGAATTTGCAAGTTTGACGATCCCGGCCCTTCGAACTTGGTAACGTTCGAATTCGCAGGTACGAAGATTTTAATATCGTTAGAATTTGAGACATTTAAGTTTGAGGAAAATCCAAGCCCTCCGACTTAAGTTGAGAAATTTGAAGAATTTTCGCCCTAATTCGAAAATTCGAAAGTTTCGATCTAAATGCTTTGAAACGTTCGTCGTTTGCTTGAAGATTGTAATGCGAGAAAATACAAGAGAACGATCATTTTCTCAGACAGAGTAATGGGATCAGCAGAAACGTTTCACTAGAAATCCCCCTCGAAGGATATTATGGGATACCGTATTCAACGAAGGTACTTTCGCATATTAATTAATTCTTATCGTGTTTATTAAAATTCATCGCGTTTTAATACCCTGTTTACTCGTTCGTGTATTTAAAAAAAGTTTTGCCAACACGATCGATAATTGGTACATTATCGCCAATTTATTGGATCTCGAAGATTCTCCCTCCTGTTATGTTAAGCACAGACACGCTTGGAATCGAGAATAATTTTTAATCAGCTCTCGAGATGCACCTGGGTGCTGAACCAACGACTCCGACTGCTGGCTCCAATTTAACGACTTACGTTCAACTTTTCTCCCTTTAACGAGGTTCAACTAAAATATACTAAACTTTCGAGAACGAAAATGTGTCGTTAAATTTCAACAAAAACTCTTTCGACGATGACACGCGTGATTAATTCTTTGCCTCACGACGTTGAAAAATTGTGATTTATAATTAAAGAGAATAGAAGAATTTCGAACCTTAAAAATGACGATCAACTATTGGATTTAAGATGGTCAATTCTTTTGACAATTGTTAATTACTCTGAAGTAACGATGGCCACGTAGTTAATAAACGAAATCGTGAGTCAAGGGGTTAAATACATCGGACCTTCGAGCGGTTGCCAGACACGATCCTCAAGCCAATGTTAATCGCGTTAATTACGGCCCAGACTTAGTTAAACAGGAAACGATTATATGTGTTTAGATTAATATTACAAACCAATTTATCAACCACCGTAGATGCCCCTGACTTCTTTTTTTCTTCTTTTTTTTTTCTTTCTGTTGAGTCACTTCCCGTTACCCTGTGATTATTCACGAATTTGTTACGTTATTTTTTTGTATATATCCAATGCTTCTTTTTAACGATCTTTGCATCGGTCTTTTTGTTGATTAGCATGTCGCTGTAGACGTGTATACTTCACGATGTACATGCATATCTGTCACGCTCATCACGCGCACTTTATGCCACAAATGTCTACCGATTTGTAATTTCAGTTCGAAAGTTCGATACATTTGTTTTCTTCCTTTTTTGTAAAAGATAAAGTTCGAACCGTCAGAAACTTGATAGTCAAAATTTTGAGGGAATTCGAACACCAGTACTTGGGAATTTGGAAATTTCAGAATATGTTTCTTTAGAGTACACGGAAATTTAAGTTTCCAAAGTGTGTGAGTTTGAATTTTTAGTTGAGCAAGAATTGCAAATTTTCCGAGTTTTGGTGAACTGATACAAAGAAAGGAATTTTTGAACGAGGAAAAATTGATCAAACGTGACTCTGTTTTTCGAAAAAAAAAAAAAAAAA
>NW_025109084.1:1241589-1291359 GCF_011392965.1 Frieseomelitta varia | reverse complement strand
TTTTTTTTTTTTTTTTTTTTTTTTTTCTTCACCGACCGTTGCCTCACGACGCTTCGATTTGTTGTAGCCGTTCTTTTTTCTTTTGAGTTGCTGGCCCCTATCCTGTTCCTACTTTCTGTTTCAGATTTCGTACAAACGGTCGTTGCACGGTACGAAAGGCACCGAGAGCGACGAGGATGACGTAGCCGTCTGGCGGCTGCCAGTTGACGAGAATCGTATCGAGAGGATGCACACGACCGAACAGCGAGGCGTCGACGTTTTCGTTTACATTTCGAGACCAGTCAATTTCGAACGCGTTGTCGAAGGAAGCCGAGATACGCCGGGATCGAGAATCGCCGCCAGAGTAATGATACTCGGCTAGAGACGTGTCGTTCCGTCCGATTTCACACACAGAGAAAAAGAGATAGAGAGAAAGAAAGAGGGAGAGAGAGGGGAGAATAAAAAGAGAAAAGAGAAAGAAAAAACAAACGAAAAGAAAGGGGGGGAAGAAAATAAGAAGAGATCGCTCGTGCTCGATACGCTCGAGATTCTCTTTCTCTGCCGGGGCGCTCGAGATCAAAAAGACTGAATATCAAAGAGAGGCAAAGATGTTGGGAGTGAGTCAACCGGGAAATCCACCCTCGAGCCTGCGACACTCGGCGAGTTTCTCTTGTTTGCAACGCGGCACAGCTAGCGAGGGACACAGGGCGAGGACCTCGACGCTTCTGCAGCAGCCGAGCTTGCAGCTGAGCGGCAGCAACCATCACCAATACGCCACCGGGCAGACGTCGCTGCTGCAACAGTCTACCGGCACGGTTCAGCATCGGATCGAGGCGTTGGAGGCTGTTCAGGACAGCAACGATTACGGTTTCGTGAAAATCCGGCCGCGTCTTCGTAGCACGAACGCAACGTTGCACTACGAGGAGGAGCTAGCTGCCCAGAAGAACGATCGCGGCGCCTCGGTTTGGGACCGGGACGCGTCGGCGTTCAGCGACCGCGAATGCGACACCAATTACAGGGAATTCTCGTTGAAGATCAAGGACAGGGAACACTCGCCGAAGGGAGCGTCAGGGAAGAATCAGAATCCGTTGAGGGGTGCTCTGATACTCTTCACATCGACGTCGTCGTGGTGGAAGGCCAGGCAACGGGAGGACCAGCTGAACAGTTCGGACCGTGCGTTCACCTCGAGCAGCGGAGCGATGCTGGCCTCGTCGGCCGAGCGAAAGTGGTCGAGCACCTCGATGGCGTCGCCGTCGAACGAACGAAAGTGGCCGTCGGCGGCGGTGACCTCGCCTACGAACGACCGGAAGTGGTCGGTGGGCAACAGCAGCGCTCTAACCTCGCCGGGGAACGAGAGGAAGTGGACCAGGTCGTCGGTCTCGTCGAACTCGACCGGGCAGCAAGACAGGAAGTGGCGGTCTCTCGGTGCTTTGCTGAGGGCTCCGACCGGCGCTAGTTCACACGCTGTTCAACACTCGCTGTCGCATAACATGAGCGTCTCCATGATCGAGGGCGAGCACTTCCGGGACGATCTGCACGGCTCGAGTTGCAAGTCGACGCGTTACCAGCAGCCCACCTCCTACTCGGCCCGCGTGTCGCGCGTGACTCGGGACATCTACAGAGAGAACGGGGAATTCGGTCAGACCGGCAGGTCGAAGGTTAGCCGCAGATTGTATCAGGAAGCCGCGGACTGCGCGGACAGAGACGTGGAGGAGAGACACGTGACCGTGAGACATCAGTTCGACGACGAGTGCAGAGGCCGGACGAATCGCGAGAGTATCTGCAAAGCGGAGCAACAACAGTCGATCATCGGCGCCGATACGCGCACCGCCACGTCGACGACCACGCGATCGAACCGGGCGCAGAGCTTTTATCTCCTCGACGACTTTCTGCGGCCTCAGCCGCAGCAGAACAACAAGTGCATGTTGAACGTTTACCTGTCGCCGTCGCACTCAAAGTTGTCCGGCAGTGGCAACGACCATTCGGCTGGAAGATCGGCCGACGCGAAGCAGCAGGCCTCGCAGGGGAACGTAACGACGAACATCACGCCGCCGCGACGCCATAACTCTAGCTCGGATAGCCTAGAGGTGGCGACTAGTCCGCTTCCGCCGCCGGTGCCGCCTCCGCCGCCCCAGGTCACCGCCAGCCGCGACAGAGAAAGGGCTGAGAATTTCAAAGAGAAGGACGTGTGCCAGTGCAAAATGTGCTGGACCAATATACAGCAGAGATCATTCGTTGAAGAGGTAAGTCCTCTTACTCTGGGGAGAGCAGCGACCGCGTTCCACTCGATCGGAATAACGTGTATTGTCCCACTGCTCTGCCTCTTTGTCCTCGTACGTTTCGACGTGGTCTTCTCACGTTCCTCTCTCATCTCACGTCATTAAAAGTACTTGGACGTACTGAGTACTAAGAGCTGGGACGCTTCTCAGAGGACAGAGATTGATGGTTATTTTGAGTCCCCATGGAAATTTCGATGATCATACGCGCGTTTGCCATTTCAAGGGAGTTGACGTTTCAAAGACCTGGATAACACGTTCTTGGTCTGGGAATTTAATAATTCTGTAGCAGTATATTCTGTTTGGAGACTCGTACTTTGGTTTGGGAAGGGATGGAGTTAGAATTGAGCGTTACGAACCACCAAGTAAAAAAGAGTAAAATGTAAAATTCTCGATATCTTTGCATTACAGTCATAAATTACTCCATTGAAATTATTACGTCTTGCAGTTTTAATATTTCATTTTAATGTTACACGATAAATATCATTGATCATCTTTATCGTGCAAAATGATCCGATCTAACAATAAGTTGCGGCGCAACGAAATATCTAATATATTAAATGTTTTACAAAAAAAAAAAAAAAAAAAAAAAAAAAAAAGAGAAAGGAATTTCAATCGAAACACATTCGACGGCAAAGCAATACTCTCGTTGTTGCTCGAATGTAGAACACGTACGAAGGATGTTGTTGATACGAAATCCACGCGGACGAAAATATTGGAACGCGACCAATAGCATGAGTCGGCATACCGCAGCTAAGAGGGAATTTCTCCGAGGAAATATTCTCAGTCATCTAGGAATATGCAGTCCATAAATCAAGCGACGTGCGCTTTTGCTTTTCAATTTTCTGCCGGCCAACGAACCTGACTTTCGATCGCCGCGCCATCGCATTTGCATAATTGATATCGCTCTGTTTATCGATCCGCGTTGCCGCTTTCAAATTTCATTAGGCTGATTGTTATTTCGTTCGGGCGGATTTCGTTCTCAATCGAATTAGAAGCCACGAGCCGATTCGAAATGAAACGTTATACGTTTGCAGTTGAAATAATTAAAACAACGCGAGGTAACAGAATTATCTATCGGCGAATCAAGCTTTCGCGGTTCGTTTATCGATTATCTGCCTCTCTGTTTCGAGAGACTGTTCATCTCTCTGTTTCCTTTTTAAATTATTTATTTTTCAACTTTGTTGTTGCATTTTCGAACGTTTTCATCGTTTAAAATTTCCACTTCAAAGGCGTGCACGCGTAGTTCGCGGCTAAAATTTCTACTTTAAGAGCGGTAGTTGTAGACGTTGTAAGAAAGAATGATGATTTATGAACTATAATAATGTAGGAAAATATTATGCTTCAGCAGCATAACCGAGAATATATCCTCTACTCGCAGCCGCGGTAGACGCAACATAGATATCGATTTAACCCAGGCTTTTCGACTTATAGCTGAGAGATAACCATTTATAAAAATGTCTCTGGAACGGGTCTATAAACTTACAGTGAAACGTATTCTCTTTCCGAAACTCAACGCTCAATTTTGCAAATTTTCATCATTTTACTCGTAGCTTTGGTTCTAAACTCAATTTATTATTGCGCACTGGCTTCTATTTGATATATGTATACGTCAATATGACTCAAACGTTTCGTCATCTTTCAATGCGTTTAACCGTCTGTCGAAGATGATTTCATCAGAGAACTCGGATTATTTTCAAATTTGTTATTTCGAACGTTATTATTTCCTTATTTTCAAATTATTATCTTCTATTTATTATTATCTTATTATTATCTTCTCTTACCTGCTGTTCTTTCATTTTAAAATTATTCTCCTTCCACAATAAGCTTCGACAGCTTCAAAATCTTCAAAAACACTAATAAAATAGACAGTCTAGACTCTTGCTGCTTAATTATCAAACCTGAGACTCGAAGTTCGAACTTTGTACAATTACGATTTAACGATCGGGCATCGATGACGCGATAGGGATCACTGGTTTTACGAGTTCACACGCTTCCTGGGTCGACCGATATCGTCGGTTCGCTTATTGGACGAGATAAGGGACACGTGCTGTCTAGCGGCAGGGTTGATTCGCCGCTGATGTTCTCTAACTCGATTTACAGACAGCAGAAGGCACAGTTACACCAATAGAACTAGGTACACCGCGAGATTGCGTGAGATCACTCGAGATACACGTAACCCTTTCGGTGATTATTACAATGGGAAACAATTGGCGCACGTTCTGACCAAGTGAATTGAAAATTTGAAATAAAGTGCGCGATTTGAACAGGCACGAATTCGAATGAATTCGATTGATTTTCACGGGACGCTGCTGAAAAATAAATAGAAGAATAAATTAAACACGTTCGCTGAGTCGACGAGGTTAAACTCGGCGAGAGATTAAATTACCAAGAATTTGGCACGAATAGAATATTTTAAATTGTAATCTGCTCGAGTATCAAAACACGCGGAATCTTTCGATATAAGAAATGACTATGACATAAATTCCGAAGAAGAATTCTAAAATAAATTTCGACACGATTTTTAAAATTATTCATCGTCGAAAGAAAGTTGATACCAGTAAAGTGTATTTTTCAATCGAACGAAGCGAACGCAATTGACAAATACTTTTCTTTAATTAGAATTGAGCAGAAGCTGTGGAAATTTCGTGCTTTCATGATTGTTATCGATAATGAAATGGAAATTGGTAATTGGAGTTTGGATTGAAGTTGATAATGGAAATTTAGCGTTTGCTTGAAGTTTGGGAGTTATTCAATCTGTAGAATGTTTTCTCTCCGAGAGCCTATTGTGTGAAAGTAGCCTTGTTTCAGTTTACGTATGGAGCACGGAATCTCGACCAGTTGGCTATCTTTGATATCGAGCCTTTTAAGGTGATACCTCGCGTTTAGGACACGCTTTCATAGACGCTCGAATAGTATTATCACCGTGATTCAATGGATGGGTTCCCCGCGAAAGTATAAACAAGTGGATTTTTCCTTTTCAGCCGCGTTACAAATAGAAACTCTAAAAAAAAAAAAAACACGAATCGTTCGCCTCTCAGAAGACAAACTAATCCGCGTGAATTCATAAACCAGGTGTAGTATTTAACATTCTTGAGAAACAAAAAGGAATTGATTCGCCGCGAAAAAGGCAGCTTGCGAGGGAAATTTTCGAAGAATGATCTTTGAGAGAGAGAGAGAGAGAGAAGCCTGCGTGTAAATAAATTATTCACTCCAGTTTGGAAATTTAATTTATTGGAGCATTCGTAACGAAGAAACGAATCTCCACTCCATATTATTTTTATACGCCGTGTTTCGATTTAACCTCCGTCGCGGAGTGAAAACATTTCGCTAGTCCCTCCGAAAAAAAAAAAAAAGAAAAAAATTGCCAACGAAGTTGCGCGAATACACATTTCAAGTGCCCCGTTTAGCGAAGAAATCCCCTCGACATCGTTAGTCGTTCCAATTTATTTTCACAAAGAAAAAAGAAAGAAAAATTCCATTTCGGGAAAATGATCCGACCGGTAAAAAAAAAAGAAAAAAAGAAGAAAATACCAGGAGAGATGTCTGGTTGGGGGAGAAAAAAAGAAAAAAAAAAAAAAATTCAGGAGTAAATCCGTATCCGCATCCGGTCGCGTACCGCGTGATGCCTCCTTCTCGTTTGCCGGCTGTATCGAATGTTTGAATTGGGCTGCCGCCCCTGACCCTTTATTTTCGCCGATCTCGTATCGAGCCGAGAGAGCCCCGTTATTCTTGGGACGCAGTAGGGTACAGAGAGAGAGAGAGTGAACAGCGGCGGAGAGGAAGTCGTATTTCTATCCTTCCAGTATCTACTCTATTATTAGCAAGCACTGCTGCAATGGCGATGGACGCGGAGCTCCGCTGAATTTCCGTTTCGATTTTAAAACACTGCCGCATCCTAGCCTGGCTTTGCAGGCTCTCTCTCTCTCACTCTCTCTCTTTCTCTCTCTCCTCCATCCGTGCTCGATTTTACCCTCTTCCCTTCACCTCGGTCAACTCTTTCTCCCTACGTGTTCCCTAAGCCTCGTTACGGATTTTCATCACGTAGCCGTGCGGCAATTTTTACCCTGGCGCGTCAAACTCTCGCGCGAACTTACCAGGCGAAACTTTACGGCCACGTAAATTTGCCCCTGGTCGTTGTTGATACACTGTATAAACTTGCGTCTCGTTTTCATTCGAGAGTGGAGTTTGGCGAACAATGCTGCCATCGCCATTCCAGATGTCCCGCGCAATACTTTCGTCGTGCAGGAAGCTTTAACGCGAAGATCGATTGTTACGGTGTCGGCGGAGGCTGCTGTGGGAAAGTGTAAGGTTCGTTTAACTGCCACGCGAATGTATTTTATGTGTTTTATATTACGGTGGCTAAGAGACTTAATTTTTTTACACAACTAATTATAAAAAATTGATATTGTACACGTTAGTTTTATACATTAGAAACAAATTTTACCAACGTATCAATTATCGTTGTATGTAAAGATATTACAAAGAAGTTAGGGTAATTTTTGTATTTTGGTTTAAAAGTCACGATGGAGTGAAATAGACTACGCTGTAACAGTTAATTTTTGCAAATGTTTGCAGTTTTTGTCTAACGATATTACGCCATTCGCGTTGAAAATCTTCTTTTTAATCAAAGATCAGAAAAGACGAGGAATTTTTAACTTTCTATTTGAAACATGGATTCGTAGAATTTTTGAAGACAAATGTTCTTACATTGCAAGTTCCGATATGAGAAATAAATGTTCTTAGAAATAAAAGTTTCAGACAGAATAGAACTTATAGAAAATATAAAAATAAAAATTTTTCGGGTAATTGGTAGTATTAAAAAAAGGTTCTCAAATTTCAATGAATATTACTCGAATATAAAAATGGATTTTTAATTAAACGTAAAATAACTTGTTCCACGAGAACACTACTCAAAAATATTCCAAAGTGTAATACTTTTTTCTATGAAAATTCCACAAAAACAGATAAATGTTTTTATACAAGTCGAGCAGAATTTTTTTTTAAAAAACGAAATTAATTTCCATCCCTCGAAAAAGTAATGTCCGTCATTCGTGATCGACTATGGCTCTATTGAACTTTGAGGCGTTTAACTTGGTTAAATAATAGAGATTGGTTTAATTTCGAAAGGTTAACAACGTTCGAGAATTTCTTGCCATTTGCGATCAGGGGCGTTACGTCCACGAAATCTAAAAGAAGAAGTCTAAATCGGTAAATTGGAGTTAATAACATTTTTTCCAGTATCTTTTGTGTTCCACACTTTTGTCCGTGCTCTTCGTTCGTGACGATTTCGGCGGCGATGCGTAGCCACGAATGCCCTTCGTTCGTTTCCTAGACTCTAGGTTCTTTTTCCGTCGTTCCCTCTTATTTTTTTTTCTTTTTCTTCTTCTGTATAATATCAAGACATCCTAGGTCAGGGACGCGTAACCTATGTATCCGGTTCAGGCAAGCCACTTGCAGCGGTCGATGAAACGCGTGCACCGGTGCTACTAATTCAGTATCCGCCGCGTTGAATTTTTTCACCGGAGTTTTTTCACTTCTCCTCTGTTGACGAAAACGCTAAAACTGACCAAATTGATCAAAGTGACCAATTGACAATTTTTCACAGAAATTTTATAAATTTTCTACGTTGCGTTTTTGGAATTTTTTTTCTAACTTTATTACATTAAAAACTTGCATTTCTCCACGCGGTTGGTAACTCCAGTGATAATTTTTTGTAGAAATCTGATAAATTTATAACTGGTTCGACCAAGTGACCAATTGACAACTTTTTTTACAGAAATTTGATAAATTTGCTACGTTGCGTTTTTAGAATTTTTTTTCTAACTTTATTACATTAAAAACTTGCATTTCTCCACGCGGTTGGTAACTCCAGTGATAATTTTTTATAGAAATCTGATAAATTTATAACTGGTTCGACCAAGTGACCAACTGACAACTTTTCACAGAAATTTTATAAATTTTCTACGTTGCGTTTTTGGAATCTTTTTTCTAACTTTATTACATTAAAAACTTGCATTTCTCCACGCGGTTGGTAACTCCAGTGATAATTTTTTTTTGTAGAAATCTGATAAATTTATAACTGGTTCGACCAAGTGACCAACTGACAACTTTTCACAGAAATTTGCTACGCTGCGTTTTTTAGAATTTTTTTCCTAATATAAGTTTGTTACATTGTTATTGTTAAATTTGTTACTTTACTTAAGAATTTTCATGTCTCCACGCGATCGGTAATTTCAGTGATAATTTTCCCTAGAAATCTGATAGATTTGTAATCTGATGAATTTTTAGATATTTTCTTTTCTAAATAATTTTCATTTGTTCATTCACACGCGTCTCTAATAATTTCTCAGCATCGTTCAGCTTCGTATATAATATTGTAGTTATTTCCAAGCTACGTTACACGCTCCTGCGTGAGGAAGAAATCACCGCGAGACAACCCTTACATGAAGATATTATACTTTGATATATGCTCGATCGAGCAGAGAATTGCTCAAGGATGTACAAGTTCGATTGAAAACGCGTATCCCTCAACTGGCTGACTATGACGTTCCTCTTCGTATCGTGGAAATTTTTTTCCCTAGAGGCAACGAGAATTGTCTCCGTTATTATTTCTTGAATATGCTCGTGTCGGTCACGCGCGTGTCTCGATGAATTGATAGGAGAAAAATAGAACTGAAAGTGTCATTCAACTTTTAAGTTAATGGGTCTCTCAATTGACGAGTGGCATAAATTCAAAATTAAGAAAAATGAGTTTATCATAGAAATAGTTCAATAGTTTCATTTACCAATTTAATTTCCGTACAGTTTGTTTTATATTAACAAAAAGCAAGAGTCAACTTTTATGCCGCAGTTAAATAATTCATTATTTTACCATTAGCTTGTTATTGAATGAAATGTAAATTTCTTTTAAGTTACGTTATCACAATCATTATTCTTTCACTTTATTTTCTTACGATAAAGCTATATTTTTATTCTTAATTTATTATGAAGTGTTACACGAAAATTCAATTTTCACAACACTGAGAAAAGGAAGCCGATTCACTTGTCTCGATTCATCTAGTCTCGTCTAATTTTAAATCAACAGTTGCGTCGTATTTATGTAATATCCAATCCTGTAAAGGAAAAGATTTACTTCTATATGTACGTGTTTGCCAATTCGGTATAAATTGAACTGAAAATTGAAAGTAGACACGACTCGTTGCAGCGTGCAAAGAGTTAAGCAGATTAAAATAACGTCCTTTCTCCGTTCGTGCGACTTGGATCCTGCGAATGTTTTCGATACGCGATTGCCGCATACCTGAACGCGTTCCTGTACTCTTCGAGTTCGGTTGTCACGAGCTTTTGCACGTCATCGTGACTCAGCCAAGCAGGATCGTCAAACGTAGCACGTCGCGCTTCGAACGCATCGTCCAATCGTCCGAAGAAAAGGTTCTCCTTTCGTGGTTGTTCGCGCCAAGGCATCGACAGCATGAATTTTAATTAATTAATTAAATTTTTTTTCATGTTATCCTTTATATAAAAAAATATTTATTAGATTTATTAAAGTAATATTTATTATTATATTTAAATATCTTATAATATTAATTTGTTAATTTATATTAATATTTTATAATATTAATTTATAATATTTATTTATAATATTAATAATTTATAATATTTATTTATAATATTATTATTATATAATACTAATATTTTATAATATTTATTTATAATATTATTAATTAATAATATTATTATCCTTTATGTTAACCTCGGTAATTTGAATTCCAATGGTTAAATAAAAAAAATCATTTAAATATCAAATAAAGTGAAAGAATCTATTTGTAAGTTACCAAACACAAAGAAGCAAAAACGAAGAATTAACTAGCAAAGCCAATTTTACTCACATTCCAGAAATTATCATAGTGCACATTCAACACATCAACACGTTGTATAAATTATACTTGATATACACAGATATTAATCATTAAAAAATTCATCTAACTGATTACTAAAATTGAAATATTGAGATATTCAAACAAAATTACCCATATTCATCAGTCACGTGAATTATTGCTACATCTGTGCGCAATGATCATCTAGAATGCTATTCGAAGTAGTTTCACTTTCTACACACAACTGTTATGCAAATCACGCGTTGTTATAAATATTAACCAGTCATATTAAAATGAAATTTCCAACACGAAAATAGACATTCATGAAATGATAATTCTTCCACGCTTTTCACAAAATGTTACGAGGAAAGTGGACACTTGGAGAGATAGAAAACTGCAAAAAGATAACAGCAAAATCAATCTAGACAGGAATTTCTACAAATCATAGAGAAACTCTCTACAGCAAAAATCTAGCACAAAAATTTCAATCAGTTGTGCTTCCAAATCACAGAATTTATTTTAAAAAATTCTTCGATCGTTCTCTAAATCTAATGAAAAATTACAACGTGAAAAGTTTCTGTACACGAGTCAACAGTATCTTAAAATTTAACCCTACCGTTTCAATCTTACGAGTCACTCGACGATTCGCTCGAATCACTCGCTTCTAAAAAGCAAGAAAGAGAGAGGGAAAAGAAATAACAGTGTCAAGATATGATAGATAAGACCGAGCAGAGGTATAAACCCTCCAGATCGGAGGAAACGTGTTTTCGAGAGCAGCTATGAAAAGGACTCACGATCGAGGCTGACGATGGATTTTGAAACGTGCTATAGGCCATACCGAAGGAGACAGGGCTGTATAAGATAGAAGGCATAAGATAGACCCCTGACGGCGATATCTCGCGGCGAGATCTTCAAACCGGCCATGTCTGTCGTTGCGTCGAACCAGGGTGATTTATCATTATTGAAATACGGACCATTTAAGCCATCCCGCTGCCCATTCTATGCTTTTGCATCGCGTACGTCGGATTCCTCCCCCCCCCTGAGAAGTCTCGAAAGTCGCCTTTGTGTTTCCGCTTTTCATTATCTTTTTCTATTTTTCTCATACCATGCTACACTATCGTTGTTTCATCCGTGTCGCTCGAAATTTCAGTCGGTAGTCTGGTAGTCTTCTTTTTTTCTTCAAGTTTCATTCGCTCGCGATGACCCTCTTGTTTCTCGTTGAATTTCGAAAGCTGCGGTACAACGATGTCTTTGGCGTTTTGTTTTCTGAAGAAATTGTAGAGGTTCTGATTAATACGCATATAATATTATATATTATAAAATTATACTATCATGATATTATACATTATGAAGTTATATTATTATATCATTATATATTATAAAGTTATATTATTCAAACATTATATATTATAAAGTTATATTATTCTAACATTATATATTATAACGTTATATATTATAAAGTTATATTATTATAACATTATATATTATAAAGTTATATTATTTTAATATTACATATTATAAAGTTATATTATTCTAATATTACATATTATAAAGTTATATTATTATAACATTATATATTATAAAGTTATATTATTCTAACATTATATATTATAAAAGTTATATTATTCTAATATTATATATTATAAAGTTATATTATTATAATATTAATATTATATATTAAGCATATAAAGTGCATGAAATATAATTTAGTAATAATTTACTAAAAACTTTCACTATAAATTTTGCTAAAGAATCAATTTTCGTATCATTCTAAACTGTTAGATAAAAATTGCACTGTTTTATTCTAAGTGATAAGTATTATAGTATCGGTATAATATAGTAAAGTGTGGGAAAAAGATGTTCCAATGTTCTAAGGCGAGAGACGACTCCTAAATTTCGATTGCACCCGTCGTAAATTTCTTTTTCTCGCCTCCGGACAGATGGTGTTTAATCACGAATTCAATTTTGCCCAAACCGGATCTCGAAACACGTGGTGTTCCGGATGCAAATAGATACGCGTATTACGCGATCGTTTCGCGATCAGTCTGCAAACATCGATCTTGAACAACTCGATAAGTTAGAAATTATGCAATTATTACTTTTTATACGTTGTTAACCCTGCAATGACGACTATGTTCGGTCAGTAACTTTCACTAGGAAGTTTCATCTATAATCGCTGACGTGATGCCTGATGGTCACGTCACTGGTCACAAACCACTGAAAATCACGTGATGCTGCAGTCACAAATGACTGAAAATCATGTGACACTGCAGTCACGTCATCAACGATTAACTAGCGAAAATCACATGATACCACAGTCACGTCATCGGTCATTAACCATTGAAAATGTAACAGTCGCGTCACCGATAGTTACAGTGTTGATCACCCGTACAAATTTCATAAGAATAAAGAAAAAAAAATTTATTCTTACAACTTTAGACGATAGAAAGAAGAAATATATAGTCATCTGAGAAAATATATATATATTTGTACATATAAAGAAGAAATATATAATCATCTAAAATGACGAATATCTCCGTGGTAAAATATTAAAGCACGTCTAGAAAGTTTGATCGATATCAAAATAGTTGGCGCCGTTTGAAAGTTTTCTCGCGCGATTATGTCACGGGTCTGTTGGAAGTATTTTCGTCGAGATTCTCGAAGTTTACGAAACGTACAATCTCTGGTAGATAATGAGAGTCACAGGGTGGTGCTGTGTAAAATTTATTTGAAAGCTCGTGCATGGAAATCGCGGCTGAGTATCAACTTGCACACCGACTGGAATATCCCCGGAGCAATTTGCCAGCGAGAGATGGGATAGCGGATGTTTTGGGGGAAATGGCAGCTGACAAATAGGATGGAACGTGTACGAACCACTGGTTATTCTGGTCTATCAAACAACCAAGTTTTGCGCTGCGGGTGCCAATCTGAACTGAGATCACTGAGACTCTATTATGACAAAAGAATACGTGTCTTTCCAAGATTCATTCGATTTGAGCAGCTGCATTCACGTGAGAATACTTTGTTTAAAATACGTAGCAAAGATAGATACCGTGGGATCGTAAGAATTGAAGGGAGTTATCCGTGTCTTAAGAATCATCCTCTGATATTATAATTATCGGATGTGTAATAAAAATAAATTAAAGTAATAAAAATGTGTAAATAAATAAATTAAAGTAAAAAAATAAATTAATAAAATAAATTGAAGAAACATCGAGTATACGATATTTCGTATACTGCATAAAGATTTAGAAGTGAATAATGAAAGGAATCCTACGCCAGCATCTAAAAAACAGACGTCTAAATTTTTAATTGTAACGAAAGTTCGGACTTCCGTGCGTGGAAGGAGCGAAATTTACACGCTCGTGCGAGCAGAGTTGTTTGGTCGGCAAATCATGCGAGGGAAATATCCTTTTAAAACTTTTTTAAATTGCGGTCACTGCGTTGATTATTTGATAAACGAGACTGGCCAAAGTTCCACTTTTTAAACCGCAAAACCAGTGTCGTCCTTGTTAGACGGCAAGATCGCGGCAAAAAAAAAAAAAAAAAAAAAAAAAAAACGAAAAGGATAAGAAGAAACAAGTTTGGCAGAGGAGAGGAGCCGCGAATCGTCTTTTAAACTTGCCGCGAAAATTTTCACTGGTGGCCGAGATTTGTGGTTAAAACCTTGTTAAGCGTATCATTAATGTCCTGTCCACTCAAAGTTTCTTCTGTATCTTCGATACGATCTTTTTAAGAATCTGCTTCGTGGTGATTCGTTGACCACTCTAGTTATATTTATAGCCGATGATGCATTCTACATTTATTGCGAAAATTATTTAAAGATGAAGGCAAATTTTTGTTTGGTAAAAAATTATTGTAAAATTTGCAGGTTCTTTGTTTTTACAATTTGTTCTTTTATTAGAACGATTTGATTTTTAAATATTCAATGTCAATGAATTGCAAATTGTAGTAGGTTGTGGATTGTTATAAATTTTCATCTGAAAGGGCAATGACATTGGTAATTTTTTGAAACTGTTGGCTTTTCTCCAACACGTGCCGACTTTATCCACTTTCTTTTTACAACTACAGGTGTAGCAGATTCCTGTAATTCGCTTTATTATCGACTCACAGATTTCTGCATTACCTACGTCCCATACAGTTTGCTTCTTGATCCGATAAGATGACACTACCAAATCATTTTTTCGTACGAGCAAATTAAACAAAATTCTATAATAACTAAACGATCAATTAATTAATTTATTTTTTTTTACATCACGTACCTGCTGTTATGTTCACAAATAACTTTTAACAAGGATCAACGAGTTTTCTTAAGAACTTGTAATTAAAAAAAATTGCATAATACCGTATTCACGTCATACAGTGCTTAGTGCCATTCACTAAGCACTAATAGCAGGATTATCGATCATTTTAGTGTTAAAAACAGTCATATTATTTTTTCTCTGAATCATTTTAGTTTTGAAAAATCATCATCCTCGACCATTTCATTAACGTCGTGATGAATCGCAGCCTTGAGGTTTTCTTTTATTTCTTTCAAGGAAATTGGCCAGGAATATGCCTGATACCCTATGTAAAAAAAAAAAGAAAAAAAGAAAATCGAACACACAGATCATAAGCGCTTATCTAAATGGAAATTGTGCGAAAACATGCAAACAATTCACGGATTATGCTTGCCCGCATGTTTGCAGAATTCCCTGCACGTGGTCGGATGTTGAGAGAAAGATGCTTTGTTTGCTCGATGAAAATAATGTCAGTGTGTTTATGTAAATCGACGGTCTACGATCGCAGCCAATTCGCAGCGGTCCTATCTTAATTACAATCGTGCTTGTACGATACCTGTATACTAATTTTCTATCAATTCGTGCCACCTTTTATCCACTTCGCTTTAAAGTTAAACCATTTTTCATGCGTTGAAGACTCTTCTTTAATCATTGAATGCAAAAATTGTTTCAACTCGTAGATTTTAAAATTAATTTCGCATTTCATAGTACCTAGTTTTTTTCAATTTTTAGATTTTAGACGTCTCAGTATAATCACTGGTTGTTAATACCGATTTTTTTACATCTTTCTAAAACTTTTCCAACAATAGAAAAATACAGTTTTTAAAAATAAAAAAAAACTGAGAACTTCTTGTTACGTTGTTACTGACATTGAATTCGAAATGCAGGTGCATCGATCATATTTATTTTTCCAATTTTCTTTCCATCTTTTTTTTTTTATTGTACCCTGTTGATCAATTTCAAGTAGAAGCATACTATGAAACTTTCGCGTCGCACGACACGGATGCAATTTCATTAAGACGTTCAACTACTCTACTTCATCGAACGATGCATTTCCACGATTCCAATTAACGAAACGTCACGAGTTTAGTTATTAACAGTCTTAGAGAACTGATCTTTCGATCTTTGGTTCGGTAATTCGATTCAGAGTTTCGGTTTAAGGCTGGTATTGAAATGTGTCTAGCTTCTGCAATTTACACCAGCAAATTAAATTTTGAAGTTTAGAATCTTTTCGCAAAATAAGTTTCTTTCAAATGGGAAAGATTCGGAAGATATTAATTGTTTTATTTATTTGAGTATTATGAAGTGATAAATATTATATCAGAGACTTGAGAAAGAAAAGACTTACGAACAAACGTACCATAAATATTGATCGAAAGAGCAAACATATTGATCAACTCATCGAGTTTATTTACTTGGCAATAGAGGAGGGTCCTTCAAGTCGAAAAATCCATTTTACAAAAGGTTTCATCCATTCGATCGTTACATCCAATCAGGAACGTCTTATACACGCTCTAACAATAAGGCAAATCTCCCTCGAGAAGAGGATAACTTGACAAGTTACATTAACAGCTATAAATCTTGTGTGAGATGGGAAAACAATCGGTTAAATGTTTAACTTCTCCGATGTTTCAACACGTAAATACTTCGTTTGAAGATCACTAATCTTTCTTGCCGTTGTTCGTTAATCTGCTGGCACTTTGCCGATGGAAACTGTATCTTGTTCGTAATCTGCTGACTAAAAAGTGTGACTAAAATCCCAATATCCCCCAGAATTCAATGTCTCTAAATGTTTGTAATCCTGATACGAAATTTTATAATTGAATAAATTATTTAGTGTAATTGAGTATTAGTGTAATTGCGTATTAATTAGTTATTATTATTATTATTATTATTAAAGAGTTAATTAATAAAAATTATTATCATTAAATCGAGTGAATTAATTAGTATAATTGAGTATTAATTAGCAAATTAATTATTATCGTTAAATTGTGTAAATTAGTTAGTATAGTTGAGTATTAATTAGTAAATTAATTATTATTATTAAAAAAATTAATTAGCAAAAATTGTTGTTATTAAACCGAGTGAAATTAATTAGTATAATCGAGTATTAATTGTTTCTTCCTAATGTTCAAGCAAATCCTTCATTTACGTAGCTGGTAAAGAATATTTTAGTTGGAACCTTCAGTCGATGTGACTTCCCTTCGAAACGCACTCTACGTTCAATACTAACTGAAGCATCCTTTGGCTCGTGTTGTTTACCTAAAAACATACAGACTGGTCGTGCAGGCACGAAAATTAATTAGTATAATCGAGTATTAATTGTTTCTTCCTAATGTTCAAGCAAATCCTTCATTTACGTAGCTGGTAAAGAATATTTTAGTTGGAACCTTCAGTCGATGTGACTTCCCTTCGAAACGCATTCTACGTTCAATACTAACTGAAGCATCCTTTGGCTCGTGTTGTTTACCCAAAAACATACAGACAGGTCGCGCAGGCACACGTAACACCGACATAAGCCGCGGTACTCCGCGAACAAACCAAGTCTTCAAAAGTAGAGGTAGACCAACGCGCTCTAATAGTGGGATTAGCGTCCTTGAGAGCGCAACATCTCCGAGTCTGCCTGTAGTTCCCCTCCGTTGACCCGGGCTTGCACCGTGAAGCAGCCTTTAATCGCTATACCTGCCACGTACAGTGCGTGGCACGCACACCCTCGGTACGCACGAGTGTACACGTGAACACGGGATGCCGTGCCACTTAATCACCGTGTCAGTCTATCCATTTGTATCGGGGGAATGCGGGTACAAGTACGCAGTTCCTCAGGTGAGTATGTGGGTACCACGGTGAGATTTAGATTCCCAACTACAATTTGATGTTGTGCGTCTCACTGGAACTCTCCTCCTCCGCCCTGACTGCCCTTCGCCCCTTCACGCGTTCTGCTGAACATACCGCGTGAAGCCACGGCCGGATTAACTGTAATGGAAATCCCGGCTGTAGGCGCGGGACATTGTTCGCAGCCAGTTATATATATTCGTGGGACGTTTCGTCTTTAGTCGCGTTCGTGTTAATTCCCTGAACGAGATGGAACGTGGGTGGATCGTTCACTTCGCGTCCGTTTCGATCAACTCGCGTCTGTGCGCGGTGTCCCTTTTTATTTCGAGACGATCATTTATTATTTAAATTCTATTTGTTTCGAATCACCGACTCTTGTCTTCTTGTGACATTCTACATTTAATTTATCGAATGTAGAATAAATATATTTTATGAAATATAATATTTTATTTATAAAATTTAATATTAATTACAGAGTATATTTTATAAAATTTGATATTAATTACGAAGTATATTTTATTTATAAAATTTAATAATGTTAATTATAAAATTATAATAAGATATTAATATAATATAAAATATTATATTTAATATACTCTTACTATTATATTACTATTATATTATATTTAATATACTATTATATTTAATATACTCGGATCTGCAGTGGTTCGTCTTGACTTGATAGAGCGAGTTATGTTGTACTCTTTTACATCGGCGTTAATAGTAATAACCTCAACGTGAAATTATTAATTTCAGATTTTGTGCTTTTACGACAATTCTTAAAGTGTCGGAAACGACTGAAATTATTTTCACTCGAACAAAAACGTTGAAATTACAAGTGTCGAAAAGTCCATGGGTAATATTTTCTAAACTGCACTGACAATTCGACAAGAATTAAAAAGTGTTTATCCAGTATTTTTTTTCGCGTTGAAACTCTCGACGTTATTCAGAAGCAAATGCTATTGACCTTGATCCTTAAAAAAAAAAAAAAAAGAAAAAAATAAGCCATCTCAAAGGGAGGTTTCTGCTGTATCATGCTGATCCCTTGAAACCACCTATTCCACGTTCATGCCTTTTTTCTGTAGCGTCAATGCCACAGAAGATATTAAGATGACCTATTTCTAGCAAACCATCCCCTAAATCCTTTTGAATCCTTACTCTCGCGTCTAAACATTTTTCTTTTCGTCTTCATTTCCACATCCAGCCGACCATTTTTCCGCTAAACATGCACAAGTCTATAAATAAACTTGCTGCCGAGTGAATTTTTTTTTTTATTATTCAACCCCTCGTAGCTCAATATTTTATTGTACAATCTATAATTTAACCGATTTTAGACATCAGTTTGTAATTCGAAATTATCTGCCATGAATATTGAAAACGAAGCGAAACGTATCTCATTTTGTTAACGATTTCGACAGACATCTATATAAGCCAGTATTTATGTATTGATTATTTACTTATTGTTAGTCAGTCAGCAATTACACAAAGGCGATAATTTATAACCACAATTCAACAATGTTATCGGACTTTTTTTCTCCGTAATAGAAATAGTTCGCACAGCTGCGAAGGACGCCCATTATTCTTCCTATCTTTTAGCAATCGTAGCCATGCTAATACTTCCGACCCAGTCTGTTCTCTGTTCTTATCAAACTGTTATGTTTTACTGCCCGGTATTACGCCGTTGCAGCCCACTCGCCAGATCTTCACGAATTAAAGTGCTCGGTTCTTATACCGCTCAGATATTGCAAACTAGAGAAGAGAGAAAATAGGGCAGTGCGCTGATTTCAGATCTCCCATGGAAACGTCAGATTCAATTCTGCCATTAAATTGTGCCAAGGACCTCGGTGTAAAATCAGTTATATACTTAAAAGTGAAATATATATTTCTTGCACAGAGTGTTCCGAATTGATAAATGTCAAAATTTCGAGAATTCTGTATAGAGAATTGAAGAGAAAAAAAAAAAACTCCTCTATACATTTTCTCGTTTTTTAGTTTATTTCGGAGAAAATCAAGAAAAGAAAAAAGAAACAAGAAATTTTTTATCGTGTCGTCTATTCGGTAAGTTTATTTGATGCTCAATCGACTCAGGAGAGCAACTGTGTCTAGCTGCAATCAGAGTGGTTAGTGTAATACTTGTATTGCTGAAATAAGCCAGCAGTTTGATAGATCATTAAATAAACTTAGGTGGACATTCTACATGGTGAAATTATTGCGAGATAATATTAAAAATATTGTAATATTATAAAAAAATATTATATATTATATTATATAAATATTAAATATTATAAAAATATATATGTATTATAATATTAATATTAATATTAAAAATTTTATATTTAAGTGGGACATTATAAATATTATAATATTATATATATTATATTATATTATATTATGTTATATAATTTAAATATTAAATATTATAAAAATATTATAATATTAATACTAAGATATTATTATTTATAATTAACATACTATTTTAATATTAATATTAAAAACTTCATATTTAACAACTTGATAGTGGGACATTCTACATACGTGGTGAAATTATTGCGAGATAATATTAAAAATATCATAATATTGTAAAAAAATATTATATATTATAATATTAATATTAAGATATTATTGTTAATATATTTGTAATTAACATACTATTTTAATATTAATGTTAATATTAAAAATTTTATATTTAACAACTTAATAGTGGGACATTTTACATACGTGGTGAAATTATTGCGCGATAATATTAAAAATATTACAATATTAATACTAAGATATTATTGTTAATATATTTGTAATTAACACACTATTTTAATATTAATATTAATATTAAAAATTTCACATTTCAACTTAATAGTTTCACTGTTACAAAATCAGAGTATTAGCATAGAGTATATTAGCACTGACAAGCTAATTGTAAGTTTTATTCGAAGAGGATTTGAGCTTGTTCTGAAGTCTTTCTTGCGTCTGAACTCTGAACCGAGAAAGCTTCGAAGCAACCAAGCGTCTGCCATAATCGACAAGTCGCAATTGGTTGAAATAAATTGCAATTTATGTTGGAACCCTTGCCATGACAATCGTCGCGATAGCATATTTCAATGTTCTTCATCTCTTGGTTTCGTTCGATTCCTCCGTTAATCGCGATCACGGCCACGATGATCGCGTTTGAAAGACGAGTATTGACTGACTTGGAGAGTTGAGCTCTTCAGATCAACCTGAACTCGTTTTCGACTTTGCCGAGCTGAAATTGTCCGAGCTTAAATTAACTAACTAAAGTAGAAACGAACAACGATCGATTAGATCGCTTTTTTTTTCAACGTGGCTGAAAAGATTGAATCTAATGACATTAGTAACATAAAGATCGAACAATTAAAAATACAGTTAAAAAGTATTCATTCACATCGATGCTTGAACTTATTTTAATAATTACTAACAATGTATTTTATTTCTTATTATTTCCCCTAAATAATTTTCCGAAACGGCAGACTCGTGTCGATGAATTAATCATTCTATTTGTGATAATCCTTTTCAATACGTCGCGTTGAAGTGTGAAAATTCTTCGCGAATTGTTTGCCAGAATTATAAAGCGGGAATTAAATTGGCGCGCATGCGACCAGCTAGAACGAGATTTGTCGGATGAATATGCATAACTACGCAAACGACTAATATCACAGGATTATCGCGATAATACGATTCAACTAGAGGTAATTTTATCCTGGCTTTTTGTTTCATCCTTTTTTTCCTTTTTTTTTTTTCTCTCGTTCGCCATTCTCTGATAATCCTCTTACAGAGCCTGAAAAAACACTCGGTGATGGTGATAAATCAACACAGGGTTTTTTTTCATGCGTAGGTTTTTCCGAATCGTGCATACCAGGCAATTTAATTCGATATTCAGCTTCAAACGTCAATGCAATTCTATCTTTCATCGTTTTAAATGAATTTGTAAATGGCGATTTATTTTTGATGTTAGAGTTCGAGTGTGACATTTAAAGACCGGAGAAAACGGATTTCACGAAGAATTTGAAAATTTTTCTACAATTATATAGGGTGGGCGAAGAATCACTTCCTACTAAAGAAAAGAGCGCAAATTTGCGCAAATTTGCACAACGCTCTGGCGGTCAACATTTGAAGGAAATCATTTTTAAAACATAATGAGAAAAGTCACGTTTGAACTTAAATTTAATTTAAAATTAGCTTTTTCTCATATTTTAATCTTTTGTTAAACAGAAACTTGTTAAAAAAAAAATTCTCGATTATTCTAAATCTCTAGATTAAACAATATTTTTAATTACAAGGAAATATCAAAGTAATATTTTTAGTTGAGTCGTTTCTTTTAGTTAAAAAAACCTTTTCTTTCGTTCTGTCTACTCTCTGATTATTAACCTGGCACACGTGTACGGCTCTATTAACTGTGTTCTCGCCGACAGGTGCGACGTAGTATCTCAAATTATGGCGCAAGACGATATTTGGCGTGGTGCTTGCATTAGACGCCCTATCACATTCGATATCATGACTTGAACTGTGTGTAGAGAACACACTGCATTATACGTTCGTCCTCTGCCAACATCTTTGTCCATCTCTCTTACTTGTCAGACACCTGTGTGTACCTTCCCTCAAGTGTAAACTGTAAATTAAAGTTCATCTACCCTCGGACTATATGATGCATATTCACATTGTGTTAATCTCACCTTATCACGTTTTTTAATCGAACGTTCTAACAGCGACTTTATGGTACTGGACGCGTGGCTGTAATGTTCATATTTCGAATAATAATTCGTTTTATTATTTGACTGGTGCTACAACTATAATAGATAAATCAAATGTGTTAGTGGAATCTAAACCATAAAGTCGCTGTTAGCACGCAACATTAAATTTCAGAAACTTTTTCGCTATTTTTCAAGAGAACTATTTTATGGTCCCTTGGAGAACTTTTACCTTCGTGACGAGCAGAATAAAATGCAAGAAAAAAAACTTTTCTGGCCTTGAAATTCAAGGTCAAGATGAATTTCGTGGCAGGTTCTTTATCTTACATATATTACCAAATCGAAGAATTCGTAGAATTCACCTACGATAGCCACAAACTTTTCTTTCCACCCTGTGCAGAATGAGTGATCATCATGTTACTAATTCTCTACCGAGAGTTATTATTACGATATCCACGTAACGCAATAACGCGATATTCTATGAAAAACAATCATTGTCGATCAACCTACGCGAACTCTGCCTCCCTGGACCCAAGAAACACAGCAAATACCAATCAATCGGTGTAGCCTAACCTATATTTGCGCTGGCATAATTATTACGCGAGCCTCAATTGCAGCCCGCAGCCGCGTCGGAGGAATTTGCATTTACCTCCGTGCCGCGAGTTGATCGTGATGTAAACGATCAAAGGGCCATCGCCTGTGAAACTGCAACAACGCAACGCGCTAAATATCCTCGCTCCCGTTTGCAGCTGTTCGAATTCAAAGATAATATTCTGCCCTCTCTTGGTGGTTGTTTGTTAAGGGGTCAGGACAGTTTGAAATTTTCAAAAAAAATCGATTTTTTTGTTTGTTTTTGTTTTAAATGGTAGCTTGAAGTCTTAGAAATAAGAAAAGGTCCTAGCCTTTAAAACGACATATTTTCGGGTGTAATAATAAATCCGCCACGGATACAGAATAATTGAATTTGCATCACTGTTTGCAACTTTAAGCAGTATTATTAAGTGTAAATCGTATGATTCAATTACTTTTGGTGAAACGAATATTAGGGGAGTTGTGAATTGTAAGAACTGTGAGCCGCGGTATATAAGTAAGAAAAGTAAGTAAAAGATACATGTGAAAAAAATGACGTTCTGAAACTTTGAACGCGTTTCTCTCGAAACTAGGTTTTTAGAAACGGTGTGCAAGATATCTCGATATGTAACCAACCGATTACTGTGAAACTTGTCGCGTATCTTTAGTGTAACATTTATTAGGGATTGACGATCCCTAATATTTTTTAATTTTTAACACTCTCGAAAAATATAAACAAAACACGTAAAAATTTTTGCAATAAATTCGATACATCAAGAACAAATGGCTCCTATTTCCATAATTTTCACAAAAATGAAAATGTTGTATCGTCAATCCCTAGAAAATATTGTTTACTTTTGATCTCTTTTTGCCTTTTTTGTTGCAACTAATCCTGTTTGGCTGGAATCATGCACGCCGTTAGGCAATGTAAAAGAAGGTCGTTAAAAAGTAAAATAAGAGCCCTCTCTCTTTCTCTTTTAATGTTGCTTTTATAATCCATAATGTTAAAATAAACCACAAAAGCTTATGTCAGTCGAATATGTACTTTTTTTTTCACTAGCTCTCCAAAGTATTCGTAATTTTTGGGCCCGTCAAAAACTATCCTGCCCCCTAAATACATAAGCAACGAAAGTATTCGAACGGCATGATAGAAAATGATTATACAAAAATTCTATAATAAATTGCAATTTATTGAAACAAATTGTTTTAATACTATTGTATATACAATATATGCAAGGTTAGAGAAAAATTAAGCCATAAGTAAACAAATTACATAACATTTTTTCACGGATAGGTACATACAAGGCGTAACAAAAGTATTCGAACGCAATTTTAATAGTCATGATAGAATGCAATTATTGTGATTATATTGCATTTTAATATCTAGTTGGGCTATGATATGTAATATAATATAATATCTACTTACCCGTGAAAAATTTCATGTAATTTGTTTACTTGTAGTTTAATTTTTCGCTAACCTTGCATATATATTTAGCAAATGTACATACAATAGTATAAAAAACAGTACATACAATAGCATAAAAACAATTTGTTTCGATAAATTGCAATTGATTATACAATTTTTGTACAATCAATTATTTTCTATCATGCCGTTCGAATACTTTCGTCGTCCACTGTATTTGAAATTCGGATCGTTTCGCCGAGGCAGGCGAATACTAAAATCGAGAAAGAAGAGCTCACAAAGGGAATTTATCACGAACGGGGCAAGTTCGCAAGCCTAATCTGGCTCGTTGCATATTAGACGAGGCACGGACTGTGCTATTTTCGGGACGATCTGTCTCGAAAGTGACGCCGTCTTCTTCCTCGCGACAGCTCGGAATAAATTCATCCCCTAAGTTTCTAAATTGTGGTAGGTTAGGCTAGGCTACGAATTTCGTATTCACTCTCCGCTCGATCGTGTGGGCGTACACGCGCGAATTCGCGCGGCTGTGTTGTTTGGGGATGGGCGTAGGTTGCATTCGTTGATGAGCGTTCGATGTACCTCGCGAGCAAGTTCTTAATTAACGCTGCTATCACCCAGTTTTGAGTATCTTGATTATCGCGGGATAATCTTCCTCTCCTTTTCTTTCGTTTTTTTTTTTTTTTTTTTTTTTTTTTTTTTTATTCTAATTCAGGATATTCGCGACGAGACCATCCTCAGCGAATTTGTCGACGTTATTTCGTGGCGTGTAACGGTAAAAAGATTTTACCGTTATTGTAATAAGCACGAGGGAATTGATTGTTTAGGTCGTCATGATAGACAAGATGTAAATTCTAACGACTAATTCTTAATACCTGAAATATTTGTAATACGCACAGTGTAATGTGACAGAGAGTATACCTACGATAATATCGAATTATAAAATCTGGATCTTGGTGTCCAAAATATTCATCAAGATATGATAAAATATCATGGAAAATGTTACGATAGATAAGATCTATATTTTAATAACCATTAATTCTTGGCACCTGAAATATTTATGCAATGTAATGGTATCAGAAAGTACCCTAAAGTGACGTCAAATTATAAAATGTGGATCGTGGTATCCAAAATATTCATCAGGCGCTGGTAAAATTAAAAATTACAATAAAAGATCAAACTGTATATTTATTCAACATAATAATATGACGAAGAAAATGAAACAGATTACCAAATTAAACATTTAATACTTAAATTAAATACTTAATTCTGTAGTCTCTTAATTTCTTAAATATTTACTATACTATTTTAATTAATTAAATATTTAATTCTATAGTCCCTTAATTTGTTAAACATTTATTATACTCTCTTAATTAATTAAATATTTAATTCTATAGTTTCTTAATTTATTAAACATTTACTATACTCCCTTAATTAATTAAATATTTAATTCTATAGTCTCTTAATTTGTTAAACATTTATTATACTCTCTTAATTAATTAAATATTTAATTCTATAGTTTCTTAATTTATTGAACATTTACTATACTCCCTTAATTAATTAAATATTTAATTCTATGGTCTCTTAATTTATTAAACATTTACTATACTCCCTTAATTAATTAAATATTTAATTCTATGGTCTCTTAATTTATTAATACATTTACTATACTCCCTTAGTTAATTAAATATTTAATTCCATAGTCTCTTAATTTTTAAGATTATCGTTAGAATTTACGTTTCTGTTATTTCTCTATGGTGGCGGGATGCTAGTTTATCCGCAACCAGTTTATCGATAGTTTACCTGTTACATTGATAACAGTGCGCCACACCGTGTAAATTCATCGGCGGTCGGTGGAATTCGTACGGCGTGTTCGATCTTGCCACGGCCTACTCCTGTTTGCCATCATAATTGCGACGGCCGTGGCGGTGGCCACAGGGATGACGTCATTAATTTGCGTTCTTCTGGCCGGATTCCAATTCTCACCGCCTCGAATCTCATCGGTCGCCCGGCATCGTTCGCGCTCCGGAAGGGCTCATTTATCCTTCGAGAGAAGAGTGCTCAACGAAGGAGGAGAAAAGCCTCTCTCTCTCTCTCTTTCCCTCTCACACACACACACACACACACACACATCGGGGCGAAAGAACCTCCGGATCGTTAATACGCCACGAAAATCGAAGATTTCATTTATTCTGGTTCTTCAATTTATACCTGATCGAACTTCTGCAGAAATTTTTGTTGAATGATTTCTCGTTTAATTCTCGGAGTTTAATCGGAGACAGTTGTCGGACGAATTCGTCTGAACTTTTTAGGTTTTTGATGGGCTGGTAGTTTGTAAAAGAGTCGTTGATTTCTTTGTTTCTTCCTTTCTTGAGGAAAAATTGTAAAATTCCTCGCGTGACGTAACGCTTTATTCCCCTGCAACATTACGCAGAGGTAGGATAACCGACCTGAATTGTTTTTCCCTTCGCGAAGCTCGAATTTCATTTATCTTCTTTCATAGAGGATCACTGACTTACAGATAATAAATTTCAAAATTGTTTCTTACGAATCTTCAAGAGATAGGGAACTTCAGAAATCGAAACATCACACCGAGTTTAACGATATGTTAAGTTGAGCAGCTACATTTTATATAAAAAATGATAATGTATGTTTAAGAAAAAAAAAAAAAAATTCTCACTCAATCTAATTTCGATGCAAAGGTTTCACCGAGTTCACCGAGTTCACCGAGTTTTTAACTCGCGCAACGTGAAAACTATGTAAATATTATCCTGCGAGGTCCTTTACGTTGGAAATTCATAGTTTGCAGCGTTCAGCGAGGATTTTCGAAGAGACGCTTCTTCGAGATAGGGCGTGGGTAGTAATGGCGTAAACGCAATCCTGGTTCGCCCGATCGTTCTGGTTACAGAGATACTCGAATGGAAAAGAACACGTCGGTGGCTCGTCGTACGAAGTTCATAGTTCACATTAATGCCACTTGGTTGATAGAATGTTATGTCACTGCGTTAAATCACAAGTCAGTTTTATCACTTTATTTTTAATTGAAAATACTGCCTTGAAGCTACTGTTAAATCGAAAGGACGTATCTGCAATTTTCGCTTGAATCAAGTTATTAATTAAACCAAGTACTATAAAAGTAATTATATATATATATATATATATATATATATATATTAATATATATAATATAATTAATATAATATATAATATAATATAATATAGTTATATTTGTAACTATATGAAACTATATATATATATATATAACTGTGTATATAACTATATAACTATTATATATATATATATATATTAACTGTATATATAACTATATTATAATGTATTTTATAAATATAAAACTATATATAACTCTCTCTCTTTCTGTATATATATATGTATAGAGAGAGAGAGAGAGAGAGAGATAGTTTTATATTTATAAAGTACATTATATATAGTTATATATGCAGTTAATATATATATATATATATATATAATATAGTTATATACACACAGTTGAAGAATTTAACTGTGACAATGAAATACGGCTGACAATTCAAACTGACATAATTTTCTAAAAGATCATACGACGTTCCATTTGCTAGATCACGTTTTAAAGCGTGAAGTTCCTACTTTGTGTGAGTTCGTTTTTTTTTTTTCAAATATGACCTTACATAATGCAAAGCAAGGTAGGAAAGCAAGAAAACCGAATTTTCTGGAAAATTTTAAAAATTCAAACGTTAAAACATCCTTTTCATAAATAGATTTATCATCATTTAAAAAATTGAGTCTTGAGTCTCCCTTAAAACTTGTTATACAATCTTTCTTCATCATTTCATCGGAAGTTGAATGTTAAGGTCGAACGAAAAAAAATTCGAAAAATCCTAACATTTCATCATGCTTATGCTTAATATTCCAGACTCAATAAAATGGCGGAAAAAAGAAATCGTACAGCGAGTTGTTTATGTCTCATTGTAAGAAGAAAATTTCAATCTTCAAAATCATAGTGGATTCAGTCGGTGGAAAAAATATTTTTACCGTTTCTACGCTATTTTGAATTTTCACAATTTTCGAGAAAGAAATATCCTCACTTTTCCATTCTCTCGCTACATGATGCAAAATCATCTCCGATAGGAACGAACTGTCGGAGTAGAAGCTTCACACTTTAAAATGAGATCAAGTGGATCGTTATATAATGTTTTTTTTTTTTACGGTTTTTTATATCCGTAAAATTGAAATTATCGACAATTTTTCATTATCACTAGTTATGTTCTTTATTATATATAGTTTTATTATTATAACTGCATTGAAGATACAATAATTCATATTTTGAGTGTATATAAAATTGGACGATGAAAATCTCTTTTATTTGAATTGATGCGTCAGAATATTCGCAAAATCTCTGCAATTCGATTTTGAATTTGTTAGTTTATGATTTACGTTTCATTCGTTTCTTTCAAAAATTTCCCTCGCAGCTCAATTCTTCATTTTCCTCTGTTCAGCTTGTACGTCGTTATCTGCACTCTTCAATTTAATATCACGCACGTGTAATCTCATTTTTGGCCGTTTCCTCGACTTTTTACTTTATTACCCGCGTTCCATTCTCCTCTCAACTCTCCGCGTAATTTAATCGCCAATCTTCCCTCCGTGTTTCCATCGAATCACACGCGTTTTGTTCTTTATCTCACGATATCGCGAACGCGATATAATTTTATTTTCAGTTAATAGTCAAAGTAGGAAATTCTCTTTCAGGAAATCCTTCTCCTTTTTTTCGCTTGCAAAAAAAAAAAAAAAAAAGAAAAAACGAAAAGGAAGAAGTATGAAAACTGTATAGAGGCTTTATTCAAA
This sequence comes from Frieseomelitta varia, assembly GCF_011392965.1. Classification (NCBI taxonomy): domain Eukaryota; kingdom Metazoa; phylum Arthropoda; class Insecta; order Hymenoptera; family Apidae; genus Frieseomelitta; species Frieseomelitta varia. The sequence continues at coordinate 1,262,586 of NW_025109084.1, read as the reverse complement.
TTAATTAATAATTTTGTTGGTTCGTTCCTTGAAAGAGGAAAATTTTATGCAGGTCCGGGGAAACGTGGCTGCACTTTCTTGCAAATTTTAACAATGTTCGGCGGCTGTCGGTGACAGAGGGGACGCATAAAAATCGCCGGGTATCGGAGTCAAGCAGATTCAGGAATATCGATTTCTCGAACTTTAATGCGGTCCCTCGCGTTAAACGACGGTCCTTCCAGTTATTCGGTTCCGCGGTGAATTGTGATTCCACAATGTCGCTCGTTTCGTTGACGATCTGTCAATAAATTTGACAGACTTGGAAAGTAGGGGCTAACGTCAGTTTCTTCTTCGAGTAAATTTCAATGAAACACTGGTTTATGTAGGATTGATTGGGAAACGTAAGGAAAATATCGTGATGTAGTGATGATAGAAAATACTGGCGAACTGACACGTTAAATATTCCATTCCGTGGAATTATTACGTTCGTATTTTCATGAATATGAATTAAAGAAATTGAATGTAAGCTTTTCAGAAAAGTAATTGTTTCATCTGTCTATATTATGAATATATTTCTGCAATTATCGTTCTCGTTTTTCATAAATATATGAAAATTTCACAGTCTAAAAATATCATTTAATTCGTAGAACGCGCGTTAATTAAGTTGCGAAGTATTTCCATTTTCTTAACGAGTACCATGACCTCTCGAAGTTGCAGACCCTTAACCTTTCACGCCCTGCACAAAAGCCAAGTCCCTCGGAATACTTTCCAAATGACTCTCCGGCTGTAATAAACAAGCAACAAGTAGAATCTATCTGGAATGAAGTAACTTGAAAAGGTCGCCATAAAAAGGCCATCTTCCATAAAGGTCCCTGCACCCGGCAAATCAATATCTACGAAATCATTCGTCTAAATCAGACACGAACCAGGCCCACACACTCCACGATAACTCCCTTTGATAACTCAATCTCGCCGCAAACTTCCAACCCGTGTAACCCGATCGGAAGAATGAAGCGCCAATTCCAATCCGAAATCCCAAACGTGAACCAGGTGAGAAACCCGGAGACAATGTAGGAGGGAAGAAAAATTAAAACACCACTGCTGCAACAGTGTTCAATTAAGTTAGTTTTTAGGTGATAAATCCTGTGTCTTGTGCCTTTTTTTCGGTTACTTTAGAAAATTTCTAAACTACGGAAGGATCGTTGTTGTTAGCACTCGAGTCATAACAAATAAAAGAAGTCAGATCAGTGTCATGACAGTGTTCAATTAAGTTAGTTTTTAGGTGATAAATCCTGTATCTTGTGTCTCTTTTCGATTACTTTAGAAAATTTCTAAAATACAGAAGGATCGTTGTTGTCAACGCTCGAGTCGTAACAAATAAAAGAAGTTAGATCATTGTTGTGACAGTGTTCAATTAAGTTAGTTTTTAGGTAATAAATCCTGTGTCTTGTGTCTCTTTTAGAAAATTTCTAAAATACGGAAGGATCGTTGTTGTTAACACTCGAGTCATAACAAATAAAAGAAGTCAGATCAGTGTCATGACAGTGTTCAATTAAGTTAGTTTTTAGGCGATAAAAATCCCGTGTCTTGTGTCTCTTTTCGATTACTTTAGAAAATTTCTAAAATAGAAGGATCGTTGTTGTTAACGCTGGAGTCGTAACAAATAAAAGAAGTCAGATCATTGTTGTGACAGTGTTCAATTAAGTTATTTTTTAGGTGATAAATCCTGTGTCTTGTGTCTCTTTTCGATTACTTTAGAAAATTTCTAAAATACAGAAGGATCGTTGTTGTCAACGCTCGAGTCGTAACAAATAAAAGAAGTCGGATCAGTGTCATGACAGTGTTCAATTAAGTTAGTTTTTAGGTAATAAATCCTGTGTCTTGTGTCTCTTTTAGAAAATTTTTAAAATACGGAAGGATCATTATTATTAACGCTCAAATCGTAACAAATAAAAGAAGTCAGATCATTGTTGTGACAATCTAATTAAGTTATTTTTTAGATGATAGATCCCGTGTCTTGTGTCTCTTTTAGATTACTTTAGAAAATTTCTAAAATACAGAAGGATCGTTGTTGTCAACGCTCGAGTCGTAACAAATAAAAGAAGTCGGATCAGTGTCAATTAAGTTATTTTTTAGGTAATAAATCCTGTGTCTTGTGTCTGTTTTCGATTACTTTAGAAAATTTCTATTTCCAGAAGGATCGTTATTATTAACATTCAAGCCGTAACAAATAGAAGTTGTTTGCTACGAGATTAAAATTAAAGATATATTCCACAGATCCTCTTTAATTTAAAAAAAGAATAATCTAGAACAATAATAAGGAAAATCTAGAACAAGAGATCTCAAAAAAAAAAAGAAAAAAAATAAAATAAAGTTTCGACCGAACGAACAAGTAACATTTAACACACTTCTCGTCCGAAATCTGCGAGATGCGACACCAGGTCACGCTGCACACCGCCGCGAGACGACCACCTAGCCACGCGTGTACACGCATGATGTAAAATGCGTGTAGAAATCAGGTGAGGCTTAGAAACAGGGCAGCTGGTGGTGAAGCAACTCCAGCGGGGAGGCAAAGGGTGGGTTCTTTCTCGGCGGCCACCGCCGAGAGAGAAGAAGGGTGGCCGAGAAACCGAGCCGAACGACTCGGGAGAGATGTCGGGACGGAAGAAGAAGAACGAAAAGGAGCGGGAAAATCGGCAAGAGACGAACAGACAGAGTTGGCGAAAGAGGGAGACGAGATATACTCTCGGACAGCGTTGGCGTGAGGAGGACAGGCAGAGGGTGTGGGCAGAGGATAGAGGTGCGCGCGCGAGCCAACAAGGGGGGTAAAATAGAAAGAGAGAGAGAGAGAGAGAGAGAAAGAGAGAGAGAGAGAAAGTGGTATCGCGTGGGGGTAGGGTGGAGGGTGGAGAAGGACCTGCGCGCGAATTTCCCGCGTTCGCTCAACCTCATATTGATCCCACCCCAGTAACTCCCCGCATCCTACTACCACTGGGCTAGAGGGTTGAAGAGGAGAGAGGCCCGACGGGGAAGGAGGCTAACACGACGGAGGGTAGGTGGTGGGTGGTTTATCGGCGTATACACAGTACGAGGGAGAGGACAGCGAAGAGAATCAGAGGAACGCGAGGCTCCGGGTGGTCCAGTGCGAAAAGTCGTGTGCTGCTTTCCGTGCAGTTTTTTGAAAGGAGACAGAAAGAGAGAGGGAGGGAGAGAGAGAGAGAGAGAGAGAGAGAGTCGCGTCGTAAACGTGTAACGTAAACCGGTAACGAGAAGATCGGTAAGGTAACGTGTAACGTTCTCGTTCTTCGCGGTAGATTGTCGGTGATGTTGAGTCGTTGAGTATTGAATTGATTACACGTATGTATGTACGCGTCTCGTGATTAAGGATCGATATATATACATATATATTTATATATATATATATATATATATATATATATTGGTGTGTCGTGAACGTTGGTCCGATCCTGGTTATGCCTGTATTCCGAAGCGTTGATCGCGCGTCGACTCGACAAGGGTGAGGACCAAGTGAGTCCTCGACGTTGGTGCTAGATTTCTCGGTGCGGTATTCGCGACACCCTGTCCTCGCGCTTTTCGTGATTCTCCCGGTTGCTCGCGAGTCATCGATCCTCTTTTGGTGACGGTGATCGAGTTCTTCGTTTTTATACGAGGGATGTAAAACGAGGGTGGGAGGGAGTGAGTGGAGAGTGCGGCGAGAGGAAGAAGAAGAAGAAGAAGAAGAAAAAGTGAGAATCGAAGAATTCGACGCGCAAGAGGAAGAAAGGCATCGAGGGGAGAAAGGTGTGAACGAGAAAGGGAAGAGACAAAGATAGAGAGAGTGGTGGCTTCTTGTGGTTTCTTTCAGGGTTTTCGAGAGAAGAATCGCCGTAAAGGGGATCCAGCGTTTCGGTATCGGCAGCGTTTCGATCCGAACGATACTCCCCCCTTCCCACCGATATCGGCTGGAGAACAGAACGAAGGATCACGTGAGATATCTCGATCTCATTAGCCGCGCACTTTCTCCGTTCTCACGCACCATTGATTCCGGGATGTAACGTAAAATTGATCAAGCCGGGTGAGCTGGTCGGATCGAGCAGCTCCTTCGGCGCGTTGTGGTCGATTCGATCACGGTGGAAAGTGCGTTAGTACGTTAGTCCAACAAGACCTGAATTTGAAAACCACACTGATTTGTTCAGCTCGTTTCCGCTGCAGGCTGCAAACCAAGCGCGTCTTCTCGCGTCCGTATTTCGTCATTCGTTCCCTGGCATACATACTCTCCGTGTATCGTACTATCGTATCGTGCGTGCACTCCGGGAATCTCGCCGGCTCGTCACTCGCGCTTCGTCGTCGTTGTTTCGATTCGTCATTCTCTCTTGTCGTTCGACTCGCGTCGTCTGTTTTCTATACACACACACACACACACACATACGTCCGTCGGGGATGGGTTCTCCACGCGTTTTCACGTATGCATGCCGCCGGTGACGGTAGTGCACGACGACCTGGCTCTCTCGCGTGTGAGAACCTGGCTCGCGTGGTGGCCTCTCCGCGTGTCGACAATCCCTCCGCCACCAGGCGTTCTCCAGGCGTCTGCACGTCGTCGGCGTCACAGCGTCGCTGCTGCAAAATAAACCCCGGGTACATAACAAACGTCGTGAACAGATATACAAACCGCTACGTTGATCACCTTCGCGTCGAGAAGAGATCACGGTTACAAATGTTCGAGATTTAAGAAATGAAAAGGAATTTTTCGAGATTAAAAGAAAGGAAAATGTCGCGAAACAGAATACGAATTGGAGGATCGAAAGGAAGCGCGACTCGAAGTAGAGTGAGCGTCGAACCGTGTGCTGAGTCAGACACATTCTACTTACAGCGGCAAAGCGTACGAATATCGAACTGCTTTCTCGCGAAATCCACTCGAAAGCTTTGAGACGTCTCTTTCCTCGTTGGACGATGCAATTTTTAAATTGCATCACGAAAACACGGCGCGTGTTCCAATTCAATCTCGAACACGATTCAATCTTGCCGATTTCCAAGCAAACGTAGAGTATGACTTCCGAACGAGAGTGTACCTCTCGTCGGAAAAAGTGAAACCGAAATCAGTGGCTTCGGCAAGTGGCCGGTGCATTAACCTCTTGCGCTGGAATGTACGTGAATTCAAAATTGCAATATTTTCTCAGTTCACGTATATTTAAGTATAACACAAGCGAGACGAATAATAAATTTGTTAAATTATTTCTCAATAATTTATAGTACAGTATATATAGTGTAGCATAGTATAATAATATATTATAATAATTACTTCTCAATAATTTAATAGTTTAAGTATAGTCAAGTATATTTAAGTACCAACACTGGCAAAACGAGTAATAAATTTGTGAAATTACTTCCCGATAATTTCTATCAAGCGATATCGTTCTAACCGGCGAATTGTTAAATTCGAATTATTCGGTCGCTCGTTATGGTCCGCAGTCAGCTGCCAGCGCAACGTGGTTAAACGCGGCCGCTTCTAGAAATCTCCGGAGATTTCGTTTAGCGTCCAAGCATCGATCCGATGCCTTCGTCGAACTCGGGGGGAGATGAAATAGATCTCGAAAATGGGAGTTTGGTGTTCGACCGTGTGTGACCGATTGGCAAGCCTGTTGTTTGCTCGCTCGATCGAAAGGAACGACGTGGATGTCGAGTTGCCTTTGGTTGCAATAAGCGTGAAGCACTGTTTCGGTCGCGGCTGAATTGCATCTTTGCAGCGCGGCATTGTGCTTGTTAGGGAAAGTTGTGCATCGGAGTGTGGGATTAGATGATCTCTGAGGGCGAGGACGAGCTCGGTGGAAATTAGAGGAACTCTCGAGAGTCTCGAGGAAACTGCTTCCGCGTGCTTTTCGAGGGTGAAACGGTATTGGATCGTAGGGATTGATGGAGGAACGTCGTGTGTGAAAGATTTTCGATTGTGGATAATGTGTTACCTATTGGTCGACTCAGTCGTGGGGTTGCTTCAGGCAGTCGCGAGGAAAAGGGTGTTCCTTCTCGGTGAGCTTCGCTGCATCGATGCGTGTGGGTGCTGGTTCGGAAAAAAAAAACTCAGCAAGCAACTCGATCAAATTTCTTGACTCCTCGAAGGCGGTTCAATACTTAAATCGGATTTTAAAATGAAGTCACAGCTACTCGAATTAATGTCGGACTCGATATAACATGTAGATTATGTTATTATTGTAAAAAGAGGGTATAAACAGTTTGTTCATCTCCGTTTGTAAATTTGACGATATTAAAATTTCGAAGAATTAACATTTTGTTAAATTGAAATATTTTATAAAATTTTATGTACATTTTTATATATATTCATAAATATTTTATAATATTGAACCGTTTTAATAAAATTTAATCATCGAGCTTCGACGTTATAATTACCAGATTTTAGTTCAGAATGATTATTGCAGTCGAGTAACGTTTCGCTTAATAGCTTAATAATATTCGATAATGTCTCTGTGTGGATGGAAAGCGATCCGATAAAACACTCGCGAGCATTTATCTGATCTGGTTGTTATACGGGCGCCGTTCTCAAAAAATCAACGAGCACATCGTTCAACTTTGATCCATAACAAAGTCGAACGTACATATTTATACAAACTCCGCTCAGTCAGCCGTTTTGCGTCCTGGATTCAACACGCCTACGTGTTACTGTGCATTCTGCGTAGAATACATGATTTTGCCACGGTTCGTTGATTTCAAACGCGTTCAAAACACTTTGGTCGCACATACTTTCATAAATTGTTTACCACAAACAATTTCGCACTCTTTATCCAGAGAAACATTATTACAACTTGTTTGTTCTTCTTTGATGATGTTATCATTTATAATTCTTTTTACGTCTGAAACGTGAAATTCCTTTGTTGTCTGTGGATTCTCGTCGGTGCTTTTAATTTAATAATTGAAATTTAATCGAGAAAAGAAATACACATGCAGGTATTTTCGTCACTTTTATTGTATCGTTTATATAATTATAATTGTCAGTCACAGATTAATAGCTTTACATTTCAACAAACACTTTTCACAAATATCCATTAACCACAGTATTTTCTTCTTACGAAGAATTAGTAAAAATTGAACATTACAAACACTGTTTCCACTCTTCGACATTTACGTTTCATTAACAAAACATTTTCTATAAATACTCTTGACAAAAATATTTTCTTCTCGCCAGGAAATGACAGAAAGAAGAGTCAGTAAAAAATTGAACTGTTATGAAAAATGTTTTCTCAACAACGTTGAAAATTCTTCGAAAGAATGCAGAATTTTTGTGTTTAAACCTCCGTTTAACTTTCGTTTTGTTCTACTAATTTAGTCACGTAGCGCGACTACAATGAAACGACCGTTCTAGAATCAGACTGCTCGCGGAAATGTTGTTAAAAGCAGTGAAACGTTATCGCGAGATGCGTCTCTGTTGTTCTTCTCGTACGGAATATTTAACGCTATCGGGTTGAAATCAAATTTTAAATATAAATAAAATTTTGTTCTCGAGAGTTAAAGTTCACCGAACGGTTGCAAGAACGCCACAATGGTGAATTAATGGACTGACAGAGAAAAACTACCGTACGACTCGCAGAAAGATATGAATTCGATTTAACGACCCATAATACTGGATAATGGAAACCGGTGTATCGGACGATTTAGCTTGTTTCGTTGATCGCGTGAACTTTATCGTCACAGTGATAAACGTACAATCGTTACACTTTTACTGTTTGACAGCAATATTCTCACTTTGAATACATCTCCGGCTGGAAAGTTATTAGGAGACGATATATTTCTATAACGATACATTTATATGAAGCAAGAGTAGTAACTGTATGCACTGGCAGTTTGAAACTTTTAGCGTTAAATGCTGAGCATTAAAAGTAAAAGTATATAGCGAGGAACGAAGAATTAAAGAGGATGTTTTTCCCGTTTAGAAAAAATTATTGTTATTCTTTATTCGTATAAATGAGTTTTACTCCGATTATCGTTTTATTCCCATATATAAAATAAAAGATGATCGAGACGGTTTTTTTCAATTAAAAGTAGATTTAGCGCTCGTACAGTTTCATAAACATTCGCGTAGCGGTATTTGGTACCAAATCAGCCGGAAACTTGAGATATTTGCTCGAAACTATCTGAACGCAAATCGAATAACTTTATCGTGGCAGGTCGATATAAACCTCAACGAAATAGACTATACGTTTATAGCATCAATAACGTATTACGCTTTGACATGGAGCTTCCCGTGCTATCGTGTACGTTCTAAAATTTAATTCCAAATTAAAATATAAGAAATAGATCGAAGAATGTATTTGTATATTTTTATTACATATTTTATTATATATAATATTGTTTATTTTTATTATATATTTTATTGTATATAATATATTTGTATATTTTACAAGAAATTAAACGGAATAGTATATGTAATAGAATTTAAAGAACATAATGAAGGAAATAACGTATTCGATATCTCTGAGTATACGTAATCGATTAATTTTAACGCTCGTCACATATTTATCATCCGATGAATGAATTTGTTTCTGAAGGAGCAATAAATAATATAACAAGCAATATAATAAAATATATAACATAAACTAAATACAATAAAATATATAACATAAAATATATAACAAGCAATACAATAAAATTATAAAAATCTCTTGTGTGAGTTATGAAGGGGGGAAAAAAACCACGGATAATATCAAAATAGAATTAAAGTAAAAGCACCAAGAAAAAAATTAAAAAATACTCGCGTTTCTCAGTGATTTCAGTCTCGAAGCAGTTCAAATAAAATCGACGAGAATTCTTGTTAAACGGAGGAAAAAAGACGTGCAACGTTAAAGCATTTTCCTTCTTTCCATGAAAATTTCTAACGATCTCTCGATTTCTTAAATTGTTAGCTACCGATTGTCGACTTGTCGAAATTGAAAATTTTGGCTCGCGCTGTGGGATAGTTTCCAAACCCGCCGGTGGACGCGTAGTTTACACGATCAACTCCGTTTGAGTTGTGTCGGCCTCCAAGGGAGATCCCACCGCTTTGAAACCTTGCGCGCAAACAATTCTCGTTCCACTGGTTCAAAGTCAACTGATTTGCACGATCTCTGCAAAGGAGGAATCGAGTTGCGAGGAATTTCTTCGCGGTGGTTCTTTGAAATTCGCACACAGGCTTTCCTTGCTAGTCTGATTTCTCCTCTTTGCACACGGTGGGGGGATTAACCCCTCTTTCTGCTCCGATGCCAGGCAAAATACGTGACCCACTTTTGTAATTGAAAGATTAAAGAAATAAAAATTGCCTCGCTTCTTGTATGTATCTGATACGAGTACGGATAAATTAAACATTAGTATAACATTAGTGCGGTTTTCCGAAACTATCGCTCTGAATATTAAGATTGTGTTACAGTAGAATTTATTTGTATTATGACAACACTGTCGCTGAAAAAAAAAAAAAAAAAGGAAAAATTGAAATTTGAAGATCACGGTTAATATTCTCTAAGGGCTGTTCCAATTTGATCAGAAAAGGAAAAGGTTATATAGAAATACAATACACGTAATACGTACAATATAGAGAACTTGGTCAGTTAGTTCGGTTGAGAAACAAAATCATGCCCGTCAGAAGAGCGTCAACGAGCTGTATCTTTCAACGTCGTCGTCATCGGCATCGTCATCGTGGCCGTCGTCGTTCCCGTATCCGCTCCCAGTAATTAGAGGCCGGTATTAATTACCAGGCATCAGGCAGCGCGAAAATGATTAATCGTAATTACCATCGGTCGGCGAAAGATCCGCTATCTTTCGAAAACGACTCGGGGGATTAGAATCTGTTTCACGATAAAATCTATTTGATCTTGTTCACCTTCTATCGTTGTTAGACGATTTTTTCCACGTGACTGAAGAAAATTATCTTTCCCGAAATTTCTTCCATGCCAGATCAATGTTTCACGGTATAATTCAGAGTGAAACTACGCTATTTTCTTTCCAATAAATCAACGTTTCTCGGTATAATTCGAAATAAAATTAAACCCGTCTCGGTATCTCGCAAGAAGTAGAGATAATTCGCTGTTCATCTAACAGCGAAATAAATCTCGATATCTACTATATAGGCAATTTATTGCGAAAACGATTTATTGACAAGACGTCATTAGGAGGATAATCACAATGTTTCCTAGCGCGTAGTTCCCTGTTCAACACACCCTGAAACTTCCACGCTGACCTATAACATAACGCATAACATTCGAGCTACGTAGACGCACGAATGACGAAAAACTGCGGTGCTCGCAAATAGGAGCGCAGCTGGTGAGTTCGGTTCCTGGTGCACTCGAGTGCATAACTATGACTCAGAATTCTCTCTCGCGAAAGAAAGCGCGTTCTCTCTCTCTCTCTCTCTCTCTCTCTCTCTTGCTCTTTCGTAGATAAAAGTGTGATCTGAATGCAGCAATAGAGAGCGGGCATATCGCCCGTAGCGATAGTCAAAAGCGAGTACATATATACATACATATATATATATATATATATATATATGTAGCTATGCACATTGAATTCCCGCGTGAAAGCAAAATTTCTCTGATATTTTCCTCGAATAATTTTTGCAAGGTGTGCACTCTCTACTTTTGACTCTCGCTGTGTACACACAGTCGCGTTGGTTATTGTGCGTCAGCCGCGAGAGATCACGATAAATCATTAACCGGGCGTGTTTATTGGCCATGCACGAGCAAATCTCTGGCTGCTGGTGAATTTATGGTCGGGCCTGATCTCGATCGACGCGATCGATCGGTCGTGACTCGAAGATCGAAGCCAACAGGCCTTGTCGATCGGCCTTACCGATTCTAGGAATCAATAATTAATTTCCGATTAATCGGGCTCGACGGACAGATTTTTCTTTTACGACGAAATCTCCGATTCGCGACGAAAGCACGCTTTTTCTACACTTGTCGCCATGTTTTTACATTTTTCTATTCTATATCCCGAGTACTTGGTTTTTGCGATCATCTGTCAAGTTCTTGCATCGCTACGCTTTTACGTTCATCATTGAAATTACGATATAATCGCGCGCATTAAAACGTATTAAATTTTATTCGTCCTTTTTCCAATCGACGTGATCACTGTAATGATACACGAAGGGGTCTTGTTTTTACCCTAGATTATCTATACACGTTTATAATCGTTCGTCTTAATGTACGCGAATGATGTATTTAATGCGTACGAAGATGATCTTTCTTTCAGAAATTGTAATATTATTCACGACACGAGATTGGAAATTATAGTGTACAAAGAAACTTTCGAATAAAAACTCCGCGGGTACAGTAATTATTAGACACAGACACGAGGAGTCTAATTTTCTCGAGAGAAACCACCGATTAGAAAACACGATATTCCACTCTCGTCGAATTCAGTCAGTCGACATTAGCATATAAACTAATATCAGGTCGCTGCAGTTCAAGATGAAACGTATCTCGCAATTCATGTGAAATAATCGCTGATTTATCACACAAAAGTCAGTGACAAATTTCTTTGACACGCGCAAATTAAAAGAAAAATTTTCTTTCTTTTCTTCGCACGAAAATTGAAACCGACGAGCTTCTGCAAGATTTTCATATCGCAAGAGGGAGGCAGAGAGTTTTAGCAAATTTTGTTTGCCGTGTAAAAATCGAAATTGACGAGCTTCTGAAAGATTTTCATGTCACAGGAGGGAGGCAGAGAGTTTTAAAAAATTTTCTTCGCCGTGTAAACTGACGAATTTCTGAATGATTTTCGCGTCAAAAGAGACAAGCAGAGTGTTTCAAAAAATTTCGTTTGCCGCGCAAAAGTTAGAAGTGGCGAGGTGTTTCTGAAAATATTTCTTTAACGCGATATCCGCGCTCCTTTTTAGTTCCCGCGAAAATGGCCAATTTTCCGACAGACGTCGGGTTCGATTTTTCGCATTGGGGCGCTCTACAGGTTGCGCAATGTAAATCAGGCCAACCTGCTGTCCAATATCGAGGTTCTGTCCACAGAGGGGAACACACTTCCCAGTCTATCTCTATTCACCCTCGACGAGCGATAAAGTGCACGCGATACCGCCTCTTCTACGCGCAATAAAGCGATTTTTACGAAAAGGGGTGGCCGGATAGTTCGCGTTCCTGTCGTGCGGGGCTGCGGCATCTCCAACACCGAAACAAACCGAAACCAACCGGTTTCTCTCTTTATGGTTCTGTCGAAAGCAAAAAAGAAAAAAAAAAAGAACAAACGAAAAAGTCAAAAGTGATTGTATCTCGACTTTTTTTTGGGAGGGAAGAAGCGATCGCGTAGGTGTACTTACATGTATGTAAATACCTGCAAGGTGGATAAGGTTTCGAGATTTTACATACTTGCAACCACGCTCGAAATAGTTGCGCCGAGCGTGATAAGAAATCAAGTTCACAGGTCAGACAATTTGTATTTGCGGATAGCAGTAATGTTGCTACGGCTGATTATCTGATCCTCTGCGGATACATGTTGCCCGACTGGGTACGGTGAAAGCGTAAAATGTCGGTTTATGGTTTATGGATAGAGAAGTGACTTTGCAAAGTGGTTCTTCATGGACGTGAGTTTGTAAAAAATGTTGGAATATTTTTTTAACATTTCCTTCTTTCATCTCCAAGGGTGGGCTAAAATATAATATAAAATAAATAATAATATAAAATATTATATAAAATAAATATTATAAAATGTAATAATTTCTTCCCATCTAATTGTTTTTTTTCACAAAACATCAAGATATAAGAAAGAAAAACTAATTTTTTAAATTTTAAATTAAATCCAAGTTCAAACAGGATTTTCTTCACCATGTTTTGAAAATTATTTCTTTCAAATGTTGAAAAATAATTAGGGATTTATTTTAATAGGAAGTGATTCCATCTTTGTACATTTCTATCACATTTCTGAATACATTTCCCACGTTCCTAAATTTTTAAACTTTCATTTCCCACGATTGTGTGGGAGGCTCTGTTTTTAAACAAATCTCTGGATTTTACGGTTTAAATTTGTACTTTAGCTCGTCTCGAGGTAATCAGCATCGAAAAACTCTCGCAGCAAAAGGGAAATTTCCTTGCTTCGTCAACGACTCGATATTTTCTCTCCCTTCGTCTTTCCTCGGTGCTTTTTGTTTCTCTGTAATTTCGACTTCTAACGAGTCAAATCCTTTTTCTACTCGACGCTTCTTCGCTCGCCTGGCAGCGAACGGCGGAGAAGCGCAGAGGGTGTAACGGCAGAAAGTTCGCGGATCCAGCTTGAATATCTTTCACCGGGGCTAGAAAAAGCGTTTCCAACTTTTACGCTGCAATCTTCGTTACGCAAGCTTAATATCTCTTATGGTACACGCCATGTTTGAAGCGAGTAGATACACCCGTTACCTTATTTTGATACAGTTTCACACACACACACACACACACACACGTGAAGGGTGAGTTACGAAGAACTTGAAAAAGTGTTTGAATACCTGTCTTCCTTTCATTTCCTCCATTGATACATACACTTTCCGAGACGATAATTTCCTTTATCGAAGTTAAAAAGAAATATTTCTTACGACGAGCATCAGAAAAACATATAGACGCGGTAATAAAGAAAAATATCACGCGAGCTAATTATTTTTTCCAATAAAACTCGGACGTTTCACACTGCCGTTCTTCTTAATTGCCATTTGTGATTTCTCTCTCGGCAAGAAAATGCACGATTCTCCTCAAAGGAGTACGCGTTGCTACATTCACAGAGGGAACAAATTTCCCTCTTTGAAAACATTTTCTTTCCTCTCGCTCGTCTTTCTCCAGTTACGATCAGAAAATTACCTGCTCCGCCTCGCGTTGCATACGCGTGTGTACGTCATAATCTTTCAAGACAATTTCGTTTAAATTATCTCGTGCACGAATTCCTCTGCGCCCTGAAATGCAACACTACTCTAGTTGATTTCTCGTATCCGGTGACTCACCCCGGTGTACACATGTGGCTGCCTCTATGCATGCACATACACGGCCAACGATTCCTGGATCATTTACGCGGACTGCATGCAATCCTCTCACGTGCCGCTACAATTTTCTCTTGCTTGTTCGTTCGTGACGATTTTTCATCGTTTCCCGCGCGGTCTGGGAGAAGGAATTCGCGTTGGTCGCACCTATGCCACCTAGACAAAATTGACGATTCGTCGCCTTCGCTCTTCTCGCTCTTCTCGCTCTTCGTTACCATCATTTCTCTTATTTCTCTCCCTCGCTTCCTACCACTTTTTCTTCATTCTTTTTCCCAGACCTCTCTTGATTCTCCTCCTCGTTTTTCCTTCGCTGCCACTTATTTCTCACTTGGTTCATTATTCCCCCCCCCCCTCCCCCTCCTTTTTCCTTATTTCAACAATTAGTTTCCGTTCCGTTTCTTTCTCATTCGTTCTTCCTCCCTCTTTTTTTCTCCTTATTCTCCTTATTTCTTTGCTTTTCCCTCTTTTCTTCGCCGCCTCAACGTCCACGAGACACGGGACGCTTATTGTTAGCGCACTTGGAATAGCGAAATGAAACGAACGTTGTGATTACGAAATGAAATGAAATGGAATGGAACGAGAATAGATTGGAAATAACGTACGTAAAATAATATTGCAAGGATTAAGGAAATGCTACAGCGCGTCCCATTGTTGTTGTCGTTTCTTGCTACTACAAGGCTTGGCAGACTCGTTAATTAGTGTAGTATTATTTACAAAGTTAAATAAAGTAAAATTCACACGCTGCTGTTTACACTAGTGATTCCCAGCATTTTTTTTTTTTGGCCATGCTCCACCTATGGCGTATAATCTTATTATTTAAAAGGTGAAGAAAGTCTGAAAGGCCATTAAATTGGTCTGAACAAGCTTCGAAAGAACGTGGCATACGGCGTGAAAGAAAAGAAGTTAGAAAGTTAAATTTTCATTTAAAGTGCAGAAAATCTCACTATTGGCAACTCATTCTCGAATTGATGTTCCTAGAAAATCAAATTGGCAACAGCGAAATCTCTGTTTGAATTCCATTTCGAGGCCAATTTATGCAAAAAATTGTACGAAACTAATGGATTCTACGGTTCGTAAATAAATACCAAGCTTGCGTTTCGAAGATTTTGTTGCAGAGACCAGTTTTTTGTTAGAGTTGGAGTGTTGTTGACGTTGCCAAGCGTCCTGTAACTCGCGAGCACGTACGTACGTCACTTCGGTTCTTCCCTTTTCTCTGTTCACCCCCCGTAGAGTTATCGCTCGATGCTTTTCCAATGGAAAATGTCGCGCAACACGAGGCGTTTCGCGTAAATCTGCGCCACGCGGGTATTGCTCAACGTTGCGTCGTAAAGACCGTCGTCCGAGCGAAACGCACGGTTTACGCCGCGCGCAATTTATTAATCATCGTTTACACGCCGGTCGCACAGCCACGACGACATCGTACTTTCGATAATTTCGCCGAGCACCGGAGCAGCTTTATCGTACGCATTAGACGGCGTCAATTTCGCTCGATCGACACGGAAGCGTTTGCTATTGCAACGAATGCTATTCAATATTAGCTTCGATTTAACACCAGAACCAGCGACAGCGTAAAATTTCCTACAGCCGAGAAGCATAGAAATTTCCATCGGAGACGTTAAAGTCGAGAAAATGGAGAAGCATTGCGCGGCGACGACAACTTGCGCAGAACAAAGATGATCATTTGAATCTCTGAAAACGCAGAGTCGTGTCTGCAAAATTTTTTTGCCGAAGGAAAACTTATAAATTGCAAATTTATTAATGTAACGAATTAAAAAAAATTGTTATTTCGTTAGTGTTCCGGAGAAGCGAGTTTTTGTTCCAACTCTCAAACCGAGAGTGTTATTCGAGGGAAAATATTATTTCAGGGGTTAACATCAGCCTTGGAATCGGTAGCCTTTGAACCTGCAAACGCTTGTTTTGAAGCGCGAAGTTTCTGTTTCTACAATATCGAGCTCCAAGGGTGACTTTAAAAAGATTGCAGCAAAGACGCTTTCTCTGTTGAAAATTTTGTAAATTCAAAGGTTTTTACGAACGCTGAAGCATTTGCTTTCGCAACTAAATCCACAATGGTTTCAAAGATTGTAGTCTGCCTGTAGAATTTGTTGTCTCGATCTTTCTTTCCAGGAAGTTACAACGGAGTTCAACAATTTTTTACACACTGTACGTTCATTTCGCTTTGTCGACGAAATATAAACTCCTTCGCCTCGCAGACACAAAGACACTCCCACCCCCAGATTCGCTTCTATTTTAACCACGTTGCGCTGGCAATTGATATGCGGACCATAACGAGTGACCGAACTCCGTATACAGTAATTCGTCGCTTTCTCTTTGAACTCGTCGGTCTATGATATCACTGGTTAGAAATTATCGAGAGGTAATCAATTTATTATTTGTTTCGCCTATTTTGCTTTACTTAAACATACATACTTGAAACTGAGAAAATATTACAATTTTTGAAATAAGAAACTCTCGACGTACGTAAATTTTAATCACCTTCTCGCCCCAACGCTTTTTACGCGCCTCAACGCTTTTACGTTGCGTCACAATCCTGCAATTTACGCCCAAGCAGCAAACAGTTTCGCCGTTCCACGTCTTTGGATCACCTTCATTATCGTTTATCGATATCTGGAGAAACCAGGCTCTGATATTCGCGAGCAGCGACACCGCCAAAATACCGGGTTAACGTGGCCGCGTCGCGAAAAATGAAACAAAGGCCATTGTTCGTTATCGGGGATAGTGGTTTTTCGTGTCGTTTCTACGTCGTTTCCGCCCCATTGTGCAATTTCGTTCCCTCGACCTACTCGAGGAGGCTAATCGGCCGGCCGCAGCCGTCATTTCCACGAGCCTGTTCGTTTCCTACCCCTTTATCTGCGTGTCCGAATCTCGCGTCCGACTTTATCTCTTTCTTCACGGCTTGCTCCGCCATTTTTCCCGTTGGCTGGTCTCGCCAGGACGACGAGCTGATTAACGGCGATTATTGGATTATAAACTGCGGAGGCAGTCCGGCGACAAACAATGAAAGTTCACCGGTGACGTTGCAACGCTCCTCCGCGTCTTCAGGTGAATCGATCGTAGTTCGACGCGTGACTCGCGCTACGATCAACCCCTCTGCGATCTTTCTTTGTCATTTTCGACCCACTCGCTTGATTTCTCGAAGATCAGAAAAATTGTGAAAATTGTGAAAAAAATTACGGAAATTACGAAAGTTCTTCTTCGCATGCGCGATTTTTCGCTCGAGTTTTGTGTTAAGTGTTTCTTTTTCTTTTTTTTTTTTAAATAATATGTTATAAATATGTAATATATTATAATATAATTAATATTACATATAATATATTATAATATAATATAATATAATATATTATATATATTATAGTATATTATATTATAAATCTTTGTGTTTGTTACGTTGAATGTAAAAATTAATTTTAAATTTGACGCGAGTTGGCGGACAAATTTCAACGAATGGTAGAATTTATATAATTGATTCATATAGTCGACGAAAGAAAACTGTGAAGGAAAATAATAGAATAATTATCTTTGTCCATTATTCCAAGAAATCCGATCCAAGTTCCAGTTATCAAACGTTTCACGTCGTCACGTTCATACGATTTTATTGGC
The DNA here is from genome assembly GCF_011392965.1 of Frieseomelitta varia. Classification (NCBI taxonomy): domain Eukaryota; kingdom Metazoa; phylum Arthropoda; class Insecta; order Hymenoptera; family Apidae; genus Frieseomelitta; species Frieseomelitta varia. The sequence goes on along the minus strand of NW_025109084.1, from coordinate 1,245,008 downwards.
GTGGTATTCGTACTTTCAGTTTCCACGTCATTTCCATGTTTTTTTTTTTTTTAATATCGTGCATAACTGATGGCAGGACATTTTCCACAGTCTCTTCCTTTCGTCCACTAAATTTCGAATCGTCTACGATGGCACGATATAAATATATTTTCCTAGTAATGACTCTGGCGGGAGACCACGTGATTTCGTGATAATTTGAAGTCGAGAAATGTAATCGTTACAGTTTTACATTTTTCAAAATATATATAATGTGCTTGGACGCTTATAAGATAATCCCACGTTTACCAACCGAGTAACGGGACTGACGAAATCATCACTGGTGGACAGACCGAGTTGAGTGGTCCGAACAAAGGACTTTCGAACTGGACAATGACTGTTTCTCGTCGTTTCTGACGACCTTTGCCACACCAAGACAGAGAAAGAGAGAGAGAGCAGAATGTACCAAGGGACGACAATACGATAGACGGGCTCTTTAGCAGCCGTAATGACAGAACTTCTCTCTCTCTCTCGATGCGGTGCAACAACTAGTCGCGCTGCGGCGGTAATTAAAGGGCGTGGAAACTAGGTGGCTACCGGGCAGCATTTTTCTTTCGGCACAGATACAGATGAAAAGTGCACCGGCTGTCGCCACGCTGAAAAGAACACACTGCCGTGTGTACAATACCAGCTGGCAAGCACGGAAAATTTTTTCACACTCAATAGCGTGCGAGAGGATAAGTTGGAGCCTTTGTCTCCCGAAATAATAACGTTTGATTAATATACGCTGGATTAATTAATAGGAGGATTGGGTTATCGTTTTCGTCGTCGTTCTTTCCCCTTGTGTCAGACGTGGGCGAGAAGTTCTCGCAGGACGTGTTAGGTTGGTCTTTCTTTGTGCGCGAGTTTTTGCGTGAGAAGCACAAACTTTTCTTTTTATTTCTATTACTTATAGCCGCAGCGATCGTTTGTATGAATTATTAGCGACTTGGAACTAAATCTTACAATTTATTACGAAGATCAGGCTTACAATTAACCTTCGAAAGCGTGCCAATTTTTAGGACACTTATCGCTTTTAGGACACTCGCTTCTTTATTTTTCAAGCTGTCAGTCGGGGCAGTTATGTTCAGTTGATTGTATGTTTTGCGCTGGACAGTGATGTGTTCCATTGCCAATTGGACAAATAATATAAAATATTGTAAAATAATGACAAATGATGTAAAATATTCATGCGAATATCCCTGAAACTAAGTAACACGTACAATCACATTTCAAGCGAATTGAAATCGAAAAGCTCGCATTTGCAATAATTATAAATACATTCTGGTCAGATGACAAGTACATTTGTTTAACCTCTTGCACTAGTTTCAAGTATACTTAAATGTAACTCGGGCAAAACAAATGATAGGTTTATTACTTCTTAATAATTTCTATCCAGTGATATCGAAAAGAGAAAAGAAAGCGACGAATTATTGTATACGGTTCGGTCACTCGTTATGGTCCGCGCGAACCCAGTTGCCAGCGCACCGAGGTTAATTTAATTTACAATTTCTTGACTTTATTCGCTACGCTTCTTCGTCGTCGTTAACCTAAACTCCAGTACAGTACTGCCGAAAATTTCCACAACGCCAAACCGTACTCCAAACCAAATTTATCCAAATGGGGGAGAATCAATTCCGTTCGAGTGGTACAAAAACGTGTTCCAGAGGACGCGTGTACGTCTGCCTGGCGATGGTGGATTCCCGTGGGCGTTCCAGGCGATCGTTCGCGAAAACGATTTAGAAACGCGGCTGAATCGCACAAAGGAAACCCGTGGTGCGTTGACCGTCCTTTCGAGGTCCAGACACACCGAGTTGCCCTTGGAATTCCTTTCACGAATGCGAATACGCCCGGCCGCGGTCTTTCTCCGGCGTGCATAAAGCAAGATAAAAGCTCGATAAAACTTGGGTATAAAATTTGTCTGCGCGTTGACTCGCCCGTTGAATAGGCGTAATCCGTGGAATAGGCGTTTTTAATTGCCGCTCGCTTCCAAGGTCTCCATCGCTAAGATGGGATGGAGAACTGTGGAGGCAATTGGTGACTTTAAACTCACCAGATTTATGCGCCTCGTGGATTTACTTCGATTGCTTCTCCGCTCTTTAGCCCGGCACTTTTTGCTTTTTGGGCTCCATTCGCTCTGATTCTTGTTCTGAGATTCATCTCTCTCTTTCTTTCTCTCTCTTTCTCTCTATCGTGAGTTTCGTTATCGCGTAGGTTGTGCAGAACTCGGTATCATCGTGCGCTGCAATTAACCGTGTGGTTGGGCAATTGAATGATTGATCGCGAACTATCTGGCTTTTTATATCTCGCGTATAGCGGTAGTTGTCCATTGAATGCTTGGTTATTGTAGGGCAATGCAATTTCATTTTTATATCGTTCGGTCAGTAAGCCTTGTGAGGTCAGAGTATTAACAGAAAATCCCTGGATTGGACGAGGAACACCTGTGCGATTCGTTAATTAATATCCTACTGTTGTGGACCTATGCTCACTGGACCAATCAGGAATCTTAAGATCTTTCTGTCGTATCTGTCGATCGTGATCTCTGAAGGAAAGAGATCAGATATTGTTCAACTAGTACTACATTATTATTTGTGAAATAAACTTTAAAAATTTGGAGAATAAAGAGAGATTAATTAATTAATTTCCTAATATTGTGACTCGTAGAGTCGATCAAAAATCTTTTAATCTAACGTCTATCGATTATGATCTCTTAAGAAAAGTTAGACATTGTTCAACTAGTATCGCGTTATTATTTATAAAAATTTATTAAAAGTCTAATATCGTGGCTCACAGAGTCACTCAGAAATCTTAAAATTTTTAGTTACATCCATGTAACGATTGTAATCTCTGAAGAAAAAAGGTCAGATATTGTTCAAATAGCGTTACATTATTATTTGTGAAATAAACTTTAAAAAATTTGGAGAATAAAGAGAGATTATTTAATTTCCTAATATTGTGACTCGTAGAGTCGATCAAAAATCTTTTACTCTAATGTCTATCGATTATGATCTCTTAAGAAAAGTTAGACATTGTTCAACTAGTATCGCGTTATTATTTATAAAAATTTATTAAAAGTCTAATATCGTGGCTTACAGAGTCACTCAGAAATCTTAAAATTTTTAGTTACATCTATGTAACGATTGTAATCTCTGAAGAAAAAAGGTCAGATATTGTTCAAATAGCGTTACATTATTATTTGTGAAATAAACTTTAAAAAATTTGAAGAATAAAGAGGGATTAATTAATTAATTTCCTAATATTGTGACTCGTAGAGTCGATCAAAAATCTTTTAATCTAACGTCTATCGATTATGATCTCTTAAGAAAAGTTAGACATTGTTCAACTAGTATCGCGTTATTATTTATAAAAATTTATTAAAAGTCTAATATCGTGGCTCACAGAGT